>NW_018408045.1:393272-402525 GCF_002113885.1 Mizuhopecten yessoensis
CCTTTTTTACCGAATCGGGGTCCTCTACTATGGAAACTGTTTTCTGGTAAATGGTATGCCTCTAGTGCTCTGGGTAGTACACTCGTCCAGTGTCTCACCAGTACACCAAAGGGAGACTACCGCGCTGCGTTTACGATGGAAAGCGCGATTGCGAAAGGGCGTTCCTGTTAAGTGGGGATACTTTGAAAGAATATAATAGATCAAAATACCAAGGTAGTACATATTTAAAACTGATCAGTTGCCATGTGCAAATATGGAGTAGAACCCCAGTACTGACATAAATGTAGGGTAAATCAAAGGTGCAGCTTTGTTATAGCTCAGTCCATTGTTCGTCAGGCTTAAGGTTCGACCTTATTAGCTATGTTTGCTTTAAGATGTAAATCATTTAAGGAGGGTGTTACCATGTTGACCCTTAGTTTGTACAATACCACATTTCCCGGTAATGACAATCTTAAAACCTGTCGAGATCCAAGCATAGTATCGTTTAATATTTAGCTAACCTGTGCAATTCCGGCGTAGCATTAGAATACCCTTTATATGCATGTGTCCCCTTTGTTCTGTATGTTTTGCTCTGCTGTAAATGTACCTGCTAGGCCAGTATCAGTGGATTTAATCGTATTTTTACTATCAATGGGTTTATTAAATCTGACCTTTGATACTGACTTTTAACGGAAATTACAAACATTGATGTATAAGCAAAATTACTGCTCCGCAAAAGATAGAGAGAAAGAGAGAAACTCAGTATAACCTTAAGCTTACTACATATTGAATATATATGTTTGGCCGATTTAATCACTTCATGTTAAAGTGAATGGCCATTGTGCTTAGTAACATTACTTGTGAGGGCATAGTATAAAACATGTTCATCGGTATAGGTTATAAGCTGGTGTGAACTGGTCCAGTGGTTTTATGTCATTTGATGATCATTCAGTTTTTCATACATTTTGCTAGTATCTTGATAATTTCCATGTTACCGGTTTGTATTCATAGTGTTCGGTATGTATCTAAATACGAGTTATAAGTTGTAGACTAATAGCTTAGTTTTGGTATTTATGTATATTTCCAGCGGTTTTCTCTCTGCTTTGGTCTAGACAAAATTGACACGTGATGGCCAAGGTAAACTCCCCAGGTTCTAAGTGGGATCACCTTTAGTAACTTCCGGGCAAGGACAGTGTACAGCTGATTTGTGCGTGACCACTGAGTGTTGGATGAGGCTGGACCATGACGACGTAATGTATTGCAAATAAATGTAGGGCTGGATAGCTATTACTACATGTACCAGTGGCGGTATTGCTGACGGTTTATTATAAATCTTAGACTGAATAGATGTATTGACAACCGTATACACGTGTGAGGCTGGAAAGCTGGCTGTTTATTACATTATATCTCATGTACCAGTAAGGTTGAATTTAACTGTTACTTAATAATAATTGTGGGAGTGGCTGAATAGCTGAAGCGGACAATTCCCTAACTAGAGAGACTAGGATATCCCATTTTGTAACATAAACATGTATCAGGTGTATCATGTGTGAACGGACAGTATTTCATGGTGAAATATTATTATTGAAGAGCAACAGAAACACCTTTACCATTAAATATTTATCTGATCAGTCTGTTCTGTTTTGCATATCGGTGTAAATATGACTTCCATATGGCATTTAATTATGTACAAATGTGATATCTAGTTCTTTATTATATTAGATAAATGTATTAAGTGTCTATCTGCTTTTTCTTAGAACGTGAAGAAATGCACACTGCCGAAAAACGGACAATCCGATAATTTACAGTTGGGGACAAGCTTAATATGATTTTTAGTACAGTTTATAGTGCACACGTAGTAAACAATGTAGTGGACTAGAGAAACACGATGTGCACTATAATGTTAATTCTAGGGCACTATAGTGCTAACACAAGTGCACAAGGATCTATTTTATAATACCAATATAACTCTTTTTTTCTGATTACTTAAAATTTCAACAGAGCATATACAAAGATAATTGATACAGTATCTCTGGTGGTTATAGAAATAAATAGATATTTGTATTATTTAAAAGGAAAAAGATAGAAGTACAGTTTATCATAGAAAATTCACATCAAATTCCGTACCAATGCTGTAGTTTCAGGAAGGAGGAATCGGTAACTGTTATACGTAAGTTTTGCTATACCTTTATACTTGCAATGAAAGGTTTCTCAATAACATGATATTATGATATCACTTACAGATATTTTTTTCTTTTCAATATGATATTTACCTGAAAATATCGCCAGCCACTGACCATTCACCTGTGGTCATATTTGATTCTGATAGACTTTTCTATAATTATATAGAAAACAGAAATGTAATTTTCATCAAATTATAAACCACGAAATCTATTTTGCAGTAATGAAAGACATAAGCTGATTTGAGAGAAAAAACGTGTGCTTAACAACATACAGAAAAAGACTTATGATTCACTATCATTTACTCATTAAAATAATGATATATCCATATATTTTATGTAGACGTATTACTGATGAAAAGATCAATGAGCAACAAACACATGTATCTAAACGTGTACTTATAATTTAATAGATTGCCCTGCTTTACGTATTATATATTACAAGTAACACATACAACTTTCATTAAAGGATACCGCTTAGATCATTTTAAGTATAAAAATAGGTAACATCTAAAAAATAAAATTTTAAATATCTATATTTTTTTTAGCAGACGGGAGCGGGGACTATCACATTATGTATAAACTGATAAAAACTAGACGTTTTCTGATATAGGACACAACCTTGTGAACTGTAGTTTACTCTAGTTCACATGCTGGTCAACTCTATTGCACAAGGATGTGAACTCCAGTGCACAAGCTAGTGCACTTGCGTTCACTTTTCTTGTTAACTCCCGTGCAATGTAAGTTTTGTTCGCTTCCAACTGTATGTCAGCGAATGAGAGGCGCATGTTCTAGATAGTGTCTATTATGATGTTATTTCATATATTTATTAATTACTCACAACATTTTTCATATCGCTATTGATAAGCGATTGTACCGTACTTCGTAATTGCCATGACATGTTTTAGAAATGAATTTTGAAACGATTTATGATGCAAAAACATCATGTTATTGACGTTTGAGTCTTAAGTAAGCATTGTTAGATTGCAACGATTAATAATTAGAGATAATAGCTGATTGTTAAATAACCGATGTGGCTTAATAACATCTATATCAGTGCAAGTATCTTACAGATCATTTTAACTAACTGAAAAAATAACTTTTGCGTTTAAAACAAATTTCATTGTTTTTAATGAATGACGACAGGTGTTGACAATACACCAACCCGACAAATAACCTTCACTGGGAAATTATGCAGGACAGAAACCCTATATCAGGTTTCATGTAATAGTCATCTAAAGAGGCCTTTTGTTGTTGAATCTACACTGTGTGCGACGCAAAGATATTCTATAACGTGGCCTAGTTCTGCTCGGGCGATTCTTTAGAGTACAAAAATCAAGGTAAACCGTATAATTGTTTGAGAGCACGCCTATATCACGGAACATAGGAATGCGGCATCGTAACTGTTTATAAACAGAAACACATATGTTAAGCACACATGTAAATGTGCTGGACGACTGGGATATTAGAGTTAGTTCCCCTGAAACACAATTATGAATGGAGAACGTAACAAACGCAGTAAAATTAAGCGATATATACAGTCTACCAAAAATGTATTACACTTCATCAAACATTGGTTTTGTCCTCCTAAGACTCATCAGTGATGCTAATGGCTAAAAGGTTGGACATCCAAATCGGTCTAAACTAGTGAATATTGTTATTTTCCAGACGGGAAACTTCTGTATTTGGTATGCCCTTGATGGATTCAAGTTATTTGAATAGCACATGGATGTTCAGTATATTTATCTGTATTTGACCACCTATTGATCGGCGCACATGGCTCATAATGGGAATAATAATCTCTCCATGGCGTGGTGCCATCGTCTGTGGCTGCATTGTTCACAGTTGAACTCGGTCTCAAATGATGGGCGCCTTGTCATCAATCTGACTATCATCTGACATGAATGAACACGGCACATGTGAACTCTTATTCTCCTAGTGATAGTTTCCCTTCAACATCTCCAAATCTGGATCACCGTGAGTTACTGTCGTCCGTTAATCTAACAGTCTTGANTGCCTTACTGCATAGGGGTGACTTTTACGAAGAATGCTGTTCTTTAGCTCAGTATCTGACTGCATGGACAACAGACGGGATATCTACTGAATCAACAGAGTTTGTACAATATCGAACATCCCCAGAAAGGACCGTATATCCATATCTTCTTTCAGACAAACGAGGGTCATAATATGAACTCTGTCACCATACAGCTCCCGTGCGAACGGTCAATAAAATAGTTTAGCGCCTTTGCACACTGCTAACGCATTAAAAAAACATGCCTGTGCAAGACTATGGCATTATATGACAAGAATTGATCAAATTATTCATTATTGACTGCACTTGAGACTAGTGGCTAATTTTCAATGCTAAAACGGTTGGTGTGACTAAATTTGAAATATGCTCTTATATTAAAGTACGGTTTGCTTTACATATACCGCCAAAACAGATGCAGAATGGTGCAGCACAAAAGGTACTTCTACCGTCACATTGAAACGTTTTTTCAACAGTGGAATAATATATTCGAGAATGGTAAAGTTGACATCAAAGAGGACACACGGTCAGGCAGAGCAATTGTTGCTGCATTAGAGAAAAATATCGCAGCTGTGAAAGCAATGATTTATGATGATGGTCATTATACTGTTTCGGAGATAGCTTTCATAGTTGGCATTTCAGGAGGAAATACATATCACGTTCTGACCAAGTGCTGAAATTTAAGAAGCTGTATGCACAATGTATCCCCCATTTGCTGACATCTGAACAAAACAGCAAACGTTTAACATGAGCTATATATACATTGGTCGCAACGTAATCGTCCTCGCCGCAAACCCATCGGAAGAAAATGTTGTGTCTCTCTTTAAATCTGTCAAGCCAGCCGTTGCAAAGTTTGAAGCCGTTGCCTAGTCTGGCAGCGTAATTTCCAGTCTTGGCCTGTATCATAGGCCCAGGGACGGGGATGTTCTGATTTCTGGCACTCCTAAACCATCGAATAACAGTAGTCTACGTCTCTGGACTGTGTGACGTCCGCTGTCATTCCGGCTGGGGCTAAGGTCACTGTCGAAGAACACCCTCTTGATTATTTCGCTGGATTTCAGTTCCATGAAAAGGGTGTTTTGGAGGACGTTGAAGTCGTCTCCAATCTGTGACTTGGTCTTGTCGTCCTTATCTATTGCAAGGATGGCGTGATATTTTTTCGCTCATAGTCACGATCCGAAACGTTACTGTTCGCTGCTCTGGTTGCTCACCCACTTCTTTATGTAAACAAAACTCAGATTTATTTAGACCTATCGTATTTAAACCTAAACACAAATATTGCACTAGCGTGAATGACCGAGGTTTACCAATTTTGCACAAATTTTGCTCCTACTATTTAGCTCTCAGAGAACTTTGGAAAGAAAGTTCGATTGTGATATTACCAGCAGAAAAGGGCAGGGCTACAGTGATTTTAGACAAAGAGGAATACGAAGAGAAAGTTAAGGCCTTACTCAGTGACACCAATACATATGAAGTTCTCCAGAAAGACCCTATCCGAAAATATAAAAATAAGATGATAGAACTTCTGGCCAAAATAAGAGATGATTCACGCATCACAGATCAGCAATACAAGTTCATATACCCGACATCAGAAAACTACCCTAGATTATATTGCACGCCCACAATCCATAAAGCCGGCTACCCGATGCGTCCTATAGTGGACTACTCTGGGTCAATTGATTACTATCTGCCACGATCCTTAGCAGATATACTGTCGCCATTGGTAGGTATAACATACCACCATGTCAAGAATTCCAAACATTTAGCATCTGACTCGGAAAATGTAATTATTGAAGAACAAGACAGTTTCAACTCCCACGACGTGGTTTCACTGTTCACCAACACACCAGTACAGGAGGCCTTCAATATCATCAGAGAGAGATTAAAAGCAGACATTTGTCATGGACACGACATACTTTGTGTTCAGAGGTCAGGTGTACCAACAGAAAAACGGTACTGCTATGGGAAGTTATATGTCACCTAACGTCGCGTATCTGTTCATGGAACACCTAGAGCAGACCGCCATTAGATCGCCAACGATTGGAATGCTGCCCCAAACATTGAAATATATATGTAGATGACATCCTAGTAATAATAAAAAAGGGAGCAGTGCAGGGCCTTACAGATCACCTGAACCAAGTGGACAATACAAACTCGATTAAATTTACCAAAGAGGAGGTAAAGGATGAAACTTTATCATTCTTGGACACGCTCATCGTCTGTAAAGAAAACGGCACCACTAAACTGTTAGTGTACCGCAAACCCGCACACACTGATCGATATCTGGCTTTCAATTTCCACCATTCATAACACCAAAAGATTGGAGTCGTACGTACAAGCATCGACAGATGCAACAACATCGTCATACAGCAGGACGATCGACACAGGGAATAACAGCACATAAAAGAAGCACTCAACCGTTGTGGCTACCCCGACTGGTCAATCAACAAGGTAAAACGCGCTGTACAAGAATCGACAGAAAATAGAAAACCGAGACAGAAGAAAAGTTATGAGAGTCAAACCAAAAGCAAAGGCTGAGCCACTATACCCTACGTGAAGGGTACATCAAAGGGGTTTGCACGGGTGATGAGGAAACACCATTTCAGCACCCCGATGAGACCACTGACATCCCTCAGACGGTTACGGATGCACCCCAAAGACAAGACTGACATGTTAGACAAAACAAGGGTTATATATCAAATTCCATGAAAAAATTGTCAGCAGTCATATATAGGTGAAACTGGGAGGAATTTGGTACACGTCTGAAGGAACGTCCAAAGGACGTAGAGAAAATGAGCAACATCACATTCATCAGATCCACACGCAAAACATCCGCCACTCAGTACAATAAATCGGCACTAACATATCACGCTAACACCCAAAATCACATCGTCGTTTAGGACGATGCCAAGATAGTGGAAAAGGGAACAACACACGAAAACGAGACAAAATAAAGAAGCATCAAAATCAGGAAAACACAGAACATGAACAGAGACGATGGGGGACACCAGCTGAGTCATCTATTTGACCCGATACTGACATAACAGGGGACGTGGCTAGATATACACCCTACGTGTAACCTATCTGGTGCAGTGTGTATACGCTCCCTATCGATAGGCGAAACGCCTCGGGTCGAATGACATGAATAATATACAATTTCGTCACGTCGTTGTAAAGGTAAACAATACAAATCACTCACTCAGTCATAGTTTGGCAAAGGAACAAGTCGGTCTTGAAACATTTAATACGTTTAATACGTACATTGTTTGTGTAGAAAGTAACACTTTGATATCAATTGACTTGATGCTTAAGAGTTTTTTTCCTGAAGCTGTCTGGCTACTTAGGGGCAAGGTCTTGACCTTCCCTGGACAGTTGCTAATCCAATGCCATGGGCCGCTGCGTAAAAAACAGATTAGAACTCCGCGATCTCCAATACTGTTCTGACATCTTTATTTATACAAGTTCACTTAAACAAAAAAATCCAGAAAAAACAACTACACATATAGAACAGACTCTTGAAATAGTCTCCTCATCAACTACATAGTTACTCATATTATCTTTACCAACTTTCTAACTCTATGTACAAGACATGATCACATAACGTATAGCATATTAGTATGCCCCATCTACAAGAATGATTTGTTCCCAAACTTCTTCTTCATTATCTAAGTAAATGGTTGATACATTGATAAAAAATCATCTTTCATCTGAAATATATCAGTCATAAATTACATTTATCTTAGACATAGGATATTACATATACAGTTGGGAGCAAACTTGTCTTAATATCATTATAATTGTCTGTTTTCAGTAGTTGGTACATATAGTCAATTTCTCCCTGCGTCTCCACTTTAAAAATATGTCAGAAGTATTATATGGTATACTCTCATACTTTAAATTATCAAAGCAGTTATCCTCAAAACCAAACGTTATCGGTAATTATTTAATTATCCATGCTTTAATAAAATGTTCATGCTTAAATGAAAGTTATATTTCAAGTATAATTATATGCGTAATGAGAATTAATCCTTCCTTGATATCACTTCCACTTATGTAATAAGTACACATTTTTAGGATATTGCATGTAGTTATGCCATTTTTATCAATACAATATAATTCCCTATATTGTCAAATAACATACATGTATACAAGATTCCCGTTTAGGATTTCAAACATGGGACTTGATCTTTTGTAGAACTGGTAAATATGCTTCCATGGTGAACGCAAAGTTTCATATACAAATGTAAGATATCTTGTTCAATACATAGTTCAGTATAAAATACAAATGACAAGAGTTTCTTAGTACCTCCCTACCATTTTCACCTCTACAGAGGTTCATCAGAGGAACAGTTTGGCTGTTTGGTGTTAAAGCTTAAACATGAAAGGGACACCGAGGATGAAAAATAACGCGGAAGTTAAAAAAAACAAGTCAATAATTCGGTGCAATGTATCTGTATATCATTCTACACACACAGTACTATGTAAGTGTGCAAGTCTATACAACAGTGCATTCGCATGTGACGGTATATGTTTATTCAAGCCTATCCTACCCGGATGCTATTGGGATACCTTACAGTGTAAACCAGATTGAGCCAGTCAGTTATGTACACAAGTAAACAGAGCCCTAAAAAGTGACACTAAGATGGCGTCGTCACGAATGTTGTTCAGCTTTTGAGGGGTACACAAACCTGGTATCTAAGGTAAGGTACATGTATGTAGTCAATAGCGTGCGATACCGTTTGTTTTGTTAATATATATAATCAGTAGTATTTGACAGCAATATTGTAAATGTCTGACTGTGCTATTTACCCAGTAACCTATACCATAAAACGCCGTGTATTAATCAATCAATGGTATATGGAAAATTCGTTTTAGTTGTATCATCATTTATTGAAATTTCAAGTCTTATTTTAATTTTATTATTCAAGGAATTGTTTAATCGTAGTCGTATATACTTCATACGTTTGGTTTGGTTTAGTATAGTTAANATTTCACTAGGTAAATAATAACCAAATTTGAAATAAAAAGTTGTTACATGGTCCTGGTAACATTTTCTCAAATTAAT
>NW_018408045.1:404927-413948 GCF_002113885.1 Mizuhopecten yessoensis
TCAAACATGGATCGACACAGTAGCAGCAAATAATGACATACACATAAGTAGCGTTGTAAGGGGTTATACTAACAATAACGCAGCATATGCAGACTACTAGGATTTGCAGTAATAAGGCTGACTGCAGTATGTATAAATGTAATTTTAAAAACAACAACACATTAAGTAGCAAGAGGTGTAGTAGCAAAACATAAACCCCTTATTTTTTTAGTAAAATGTAAAAGATAACAATAGTATGCACAGGAGTGTATTAATGAGAGGTTATGTTATGACTATTTTGATATCACACTCTTTATCAGCCTGATATTAGTTCAAGAGCTGATAAAGGGTGTGATATCAAAATAGTCATATCTTAACCTTTTTATCACACATTTTGAAACAACATATTGTTGTTGTTGTTGTTGCTATCGTCTGCGCCGTAAACCGAAGCATCTAAACGTCAAACTAAAATCTGGAGTGAAGAACCCGGATGAAGTGATATCAGCCCGGGCTGATAACTGGTTATCGACCCGGGCTGATAAATGTTTTCCGCCCTGGTTGGTGTAAAAACTGTTTATAAGCCCGGGCACTGATACACCAACACAATCAACACTTGCCATATATGGGCAAAATGTATATTGTCAAAAACAAAAATGTGATAAACAAAGCCATAACACACAATATATATCCTGTACCCATGTAAACAATGCTGAACTAGAATTAACTAACAACTTAATTATAATTAGGGTGTGGTAAACAATAAAACATTAACTATGTGTACATATATTTGTTATAAAAAATGACACAACACATGTACAATGAGAGTGAAAATGAAAAAAAGCATTGACATATCTGAGTTAGACATACACACATACCATGTAAACATGTAAGTTTAAACGTACTTCGTTTGCTGTCGAATCAATTAACATACACTTACGTGGCTATTGTAATGTCAGGACAGCGTTAGACTATTTGGAATTAAGTACCCATGTTTTACATTTAAACTTAATTCAAAACTATCACGGAAGTTTCTGTTTGCATCTGCATGTAATAAATAAATAACATAGAACGCCAGCAGTAATTAACCGGTAATCACAGATGCATTTAAGAATGTCCAGTTGCTTACACTATACTGACAATCAAGTCAAATGATAATAAGCCTTGAGGTTGCAAATTTTTCATAAAGGTAAATATGGAAATATCATATCGTTTCACTCATATCTAATCAAATGTATATTCTGTAATTTGTAGTGAGCATGAAATCACTTTTCTTTCTAAAATAAAGTAGTTTTGATTCCCGAAGGATAATTTTCTGTAAAATAGAACAGTAACAAGAGAACGCTGTGACAGTTATAAATAATTTCTTCATCATGTAAGTCAATTGTTAAATTTGGAAGTGAACCAGTTTTCTCCACAGATAGTCAAGAAACCCTGGCACTGGTCAAATGTCCAATACATGTAACTTTAATGTGCATCAGGACACTTTTTGCTCCCTAAGTTTTAAAAAATGAAAAAGAAGGAAAAAAAGAGAAAAATACAGTTTAGTATATATCAAAATGAAGGTCAGAATATAGTGTTTCATCACTGCGTAATAGTTTTTAGGGTAAATGTTCACATAAGATATCATTGAAGAGTCTTGGAACCCAACCCATCAAATTGTGATCCACCAGAATTTCTCACTACTGTACACCATTTGACAATAAACATTAGCTTATTTAATTTGAGACTAAATGACTTGCTATAACAAAACATATAACATGTAGTTACATGTTATTTACTCAGCAAAGTCGACCATATTTGGGACTACTTTCAAAAGTATGGAGGCCCATAAATGCCAGTCTGTTTGCATGCATAATTTTAAACACAGATTCTCAACAATTTGCCAATTACTTCAATTTTACTAATATTGGTGAAATGGAATTTAACAAAATGTTTATTTGGTCCAGTATAAATGTTTACTGCGTGTGGCTTCCTGTATCAACGTGTTAAATCAATAAACGAGTTCTGCATACTGTGTATATTACTCATACAAGTACATGCAACATTTTAATTGCACGTTATTATACAACCATACGTACCATGTTTAAGGCTGCACCTCATTGGACCTGAACGTCATTATATGCATACACATGGATCACCTGCAGTCGTAAACTAACTTCTACCCGTACTGAATAATGCTATCAAGATACCATATAAAATGAAACATTTGTTTTTACATTTTATTCGTAGTCTACACACACATAACATATACCCCCGGCCATGCACTCATGCACCAGTACATTGCTACCCTGGAGGCACGTCCTTCAATTGCATTATCTGTTAATATGTTGTAAAACCAAAAAACACAATATTGCGCCCGTATGCCATTACACTTACACGTATATCTTACACAAATGTAAACCACATTGTACCCGTATAACATAACGATTGTCACACGCACAGGCACCGTTTACAAGTCTATTCCACGCTGTATTCCCATGCCATGGTACACGCACATTCAAGCCACATCGTATCCATAAGTTAGTGTGCACACAAAGTCAGTTATTTGATTGTACTCAATAGTATACCACAATATACTTGTACATCGTTATATATACAACGGTTTCATAGGCTCGATGCCTAGGGTAGTCGGCAGGTATTGTCCGCAGGTTTTATATTTAGATATAGGATTACTTTCATCATGAATTTACCATATTTCAATTTTACTACTATGGGTGAATTGGAAATTGGTTTATTTTAATTTTGTGCATTATAACTGTTTACTGTGCGTGGCTTTCTGTATTAACGTGTTAAATCAATAAACGGGTTCTTCATACTGTGTATATTACTCATACCAGTACATCCAACATTTTAATTGCACGTTATTATACAACCATACGTACACTTGTACCATGTTTAAGGCTGCACCTCATTGTACCTGAACGTCATTACATGTATACACAGGGATCACCTGCAGTCGTCAAATAACTTCTACCCGTACTGAATAATGCATTCAAGATACCATATAAAATGAAACATTTGTTTCTACATTTTATTCGTAATCCACACACACATAACATACACAAGTGGTCGTGCACTCATGCACCAATATATTGCACACATGGAAGCACGTCCTTTAATTGCCTTATCTGTTAATATGTTGTAAAACCAAAAAACACAATATTGCGCCCGTATGCCATTACGCATACACGTATATCTTACACAAATGTAAACCACATTGTACCCGTATAACATAACGATTGTCACACGCATAGGCACCGTTTACAAGTCTATACAACGCTGTATTCCCATGTCATGGTACACGCACATTCAAGCAACATCGTACCCATATGTTAGTGTGCGCGCAAAGTCAGTTATTTGTCTTACATTGTAAAGCACATTGAGCCTGTAAGTCACGTATACATGAAAAATGGGTCATAATAAGTGACTATACATAGAGATCCCTATGAATGGTGTTCGGCATTAGAGAAGCTTACAATTACCGGGTATCTAAGGTAAAGTATATCGTCGATAATTTGTTTACTTTTGTACTAGTTGATCTAAAGGCAAATGTTCCGTAATCGGTAGTTGTTGACAACAATATTGTAATTCCCAGTAACGTGTGCTATTCAACGCCGTGTATTGGTCAATCTATAATAGACATGATTTTTTTGTAAATAATTCATTTTAGTTTATCATCATTAAATGAAGTTTCAATTCTCGATGTATTCAAGGAATCGTTTTTATCGTGTATAGATATGATTAACTAACATTGTAGTAAACTATAAACAAAAACTACAAAAATATACACAGGGGTGTAATACACATGTACCCAGTACCCATTTAACCAATACCAAACTAGAATTAAATAACAACTTAATTGTGACTTGGGTGTGGTAAACAATAAAACACTAACTTTATGTACATAGATTTGTTATAAACAATGACATAACATGTGTACAATTAGCGTGAAAATGACAAAAACATCGACATATAAGTTTAAATTGACTTCGTGTGCTATCGAATCAATTAACGTACAGTGTACAGTTACTTGGCTATTGTAATATAAGGGCAGCGTTAGATTAGGCTATTTGTAAGCAGGTACCCATGGTTTACATTTAAACCAAATGCAGAATTATAACACAAGTTTCTGTTTGTATCAGCAATGAATAAATAATTAACATCGGACACCAGCAGTAAATAACCGGTGATCACTGATATTTTCTTCATTCTGTTTTTAACCCTTTCATTCTTATGTAATAATGTTAATTGGTACATCGGCTTTTCTGAGATATATGACCAGAAGTTTGGTTAAGATACTTATTAACACAATTTGGTAAGAATATTGTATAGTTCTAATATGTACTTAGAAAAAAGGAAGAATTGTTGACATAATTAAGCCAATATATCACAAATTCACAGTGACCTACTTATCAACCATGTGCTACTCTTTTCAGCCATTTTTATTATTTGCTGCTTTAGTGTTACGCAATACACCAAAATCATGAAGAAACTTCAAAAAATAGCGTGAAGTTTTGTAAAAAAAACGTCTATTTGTGATGTTGGTCCCCCACTTTACCCCCTCATATCTTGGAATGGTCTCCAAGCTGACCTTAATTTAATGTCATATCATGATGGCTTATCCCCAAGGTATGTATAAACAAAAAATAAAACTTATCGGTGATAGCCACCAGAACGCCCAAATTGGTACCCCTCCAATTTGAAATGAAAGGTTGTTCAATGGTTCTGGTCACTTTTTCTCAAATATATGATTTGCTCTTTCTTTTTATACTGATTCCAGATTGCAGATAGGACATAATTGTTTTAGAAATGGCATCGTCTCCACAAGGTATATACGCTGGCCTCAAGACCGAAATGAAAAATGCATATTACACTGAGACCATGGTCGACAATCTCGAGAACTTCAGAACTGAGGCTTCAGCCTATCTATCTGGACCAGGTGAATATGAAGACCTTACCTTTCTGAAGATATGTAAGAATTTGGAAGGACACGGACATATTGGCTATAATAATCTCGAGATTCTCAAAAAACTTGTAAAAAGTACAACTGGAGGAAAAGAGCAACTTCTTCATATGATCAACAATGCCGAAAAAGAAATACAGGAGAGTTTGTCAGGTAATATATTTTTAAATATTTGTATACCCATTATAATAAGTCTAGAATTGGTAATACAATACTTATATATACATGTAATTCTATAAATATGTTGTTAATATGATAGGTTTGAAATTGACGGAATAGAGATCAATCACGTTCCATATTAGCTCCAAAACAAACATGTCATGACCTATTTGTTTTAGTTTGATTGTAGTTTTTTTTATACTTAATCGATTATATCGATTAACTTGATGGGACGTATCATATTATTGAGAGTGTCTGTCCAGCTGTCTGTTCGTTCACACTTTAGTTTCCGCAAGACAACTTTTTTTAAATATCGTTACAATTACTGAGGCTAAGTTCGAACTTGAGCAAAATCCGCGACTAACAGTTTAACGTACTTTGTCTGATTTGTCAATTTCCAAACATTTGTTTCCGCAAGGTACCTACTTAAATATCGTTGAATTTTGATGAAACTTGATATGTATGTACATTATATGAACATTGATGTTGACCATATTATGTTATACTCTGATTTGTTGACAATTTCGTCGCAATAGCTTTGTCAAATATGACCAGTTTCTTTGTAGAAAATTATGTTATAAATGACAAAGGCTAAGGTGACCAAAATAAAACCTGTATATAATTTATTGCCGTACTGCTATCTGATTTGTCGATGGTTTTCGCACGCTAACGTAGGCAAATATGACAGAATTCTGATTAGACCTTGTCAATATTTACAATTTGTCTTACAGTGAAATATGCCAGTAATCAATGAACAATAGAAATATCTTTGATATAAATTGTATAAGATGAATCGATTATTGGCAAAAAGGGGTAATTTCAATTTCATTTTCATGGTTTAAAATATATACAAAAGGAGAAAGTTCCTAGTTTAAAAGTTGTAAAGGATGTATATTCCTTTAGCCTAAGTTGGCAATTGTACATGTACATGTATAATATATATTTGCAAAGTTTTATTTCTAACATAAGTACAGTATGTTTTCTCCTTTCACCACATTTCAAAAATAATCCTCAACATAAATGAATAAGACAGTAAAAATGCTGTTTCTTCTTACATTTCCATCTTTCCATAAATTTTGATATAACAATGCATCAAAAAGCTTTTAAGTATGTCAGTGTGTTTTGTTCCGCCTCACGGTTTTGTTTAAACGTGTAATGCTAATCTTCGTGACGGTCAAAAGTCCTGATACATTTTTGGATTTTTTTAGTAAATGAAAGTTTGTTTAATGGTTAAAACCCCCCAAATTATTTGAAATCCAGAAATGTACTTTTATGATTTGCTTCTTACAAATATTTTTTCTCTTTTTATGAGACATGGAAAGTGCATGTATTTGATGTTATAACAGATTATTCAGGGTTTCAGGGTATATCCTGAAAGAAACAAATTAGCACGGTTATAATATCGAGAGGGCAACCACAGGTGTAGGTGACCACTCGTTTTTATCACGTTCAATCTTTGTGTAATTTGTTTTTTTACAACAAACCCTGAAGAACACTGTATGGTAGACAATTTTTCCTCTATTTACTACTGCTATGTATATTTCACCAATAATAATAATAAATTGTCGTTCCGGTTCATTACCTCGCCTTGCGCGAACAGATACATTTCTAAATGGGCAAATCCGTTCTAAAGTCCTTCTCATGGTCTCCTATGTGTTACCATGCTGAAACAAAAATTGTATTTGATTTACCATTATAGGTAGGTGGTTTCAAGTAGTATACTGATCATCATTCTTATCTTTATCAAAATCCTTCATTTTTAAGCGTTAAGCATAATGGCATTTATAAAAAATAGTTACATTTAAACGGACGAGTTCTGCTGCGTCAGGGATTAATTTAACGGTTGGTCTGACCATCTCAGAGAAATAGATTAATTTGTTGTCTTTTTTGTAAAGGCATGAAATACCTAAATACTGTTTGTACATAAACACCATGCTTAAATTCTAAATATAAATATAAAAAGGAAAATGTGATTTTCCCAAAATAGGTTCAGCATGCTGTTTGCCACAGGAGATGGGTGCACAGAAACCGAAGCTGAAAGGTACGTCCACCAAATATAACTTATACAATTTGTTAACACTTTTAACGGTTGTATCATATCTTTGAAGAAAATGCACTGTTTTAACTCATCCAGCCCGCAGTGGCGCTGGATCCGTGCGTTGGTCATCTATCAGCGTTTTCTTTAAACCAATTCGTTTTTTTATAAACTATAATTCATGTCTCATAAGCAAACTAATCAAATCTTCCAAAACAAAACAAGCTTTATAGGGATGATATTTTTACTGTGGTGTTAACAAGACTGTGGTGTTAGCTTTTTTTTTAAAGTTTATCTTAACTTTTCATACTTTAACGGTAAAATAAATGAGATAACATTATCAATCTTATGTTATGATAGTTCAACCTGACTTCAAGGCTTATGTCTGGTATAAAAAAAAGGGTTTAAACTATTCATTGAAATTTATTTCCTCGAAAAATGAATTAAAGAATATGCATTTCATATGTTATGCTCTTTGATCTTATAAACCTTATGCTATTGTAAAGATGACATATTGCAACTAACAGGACGTGTGTGCAATTAGTGAAATCAACAGTTTATCACTATACTTTGAACATTTTTGAAAAGTCAGTTGGTAATTGTTGGACCATAACTAGTGTTACTATAGACAGGAGATCAAAATAGACAGATGGTCGCCATTGACAGGTAGTTATCACATAGACACAGATCAAATTCCAGCATCAGGTCCTAAAGACTGAACGCAGTTTTCTCATATTAAAAAACGGTAATCAGAGACTGCTATGTTTTTACTCTGAAACTTGTTGAAAAATATCTTGTTTCCATTTTCTCAGATTAATGTGTAGAGGATATCTAACAGTTTCTTAAGTAATTTCAAATATATTTCACGAGTGTGGCTAATATTTTGATATTTTTCACGAGTGCGCACACGAGTGAAATATATTTGGTAGTAATGAAGACACTGTTAGATATTCCGTCTATTACATAATATTTACAAAAACCTACACTGGAACGCACAACGACACATCAAGCTGACAATACTTGATCTGGATTCTTTTACCACTAACATGTCTAGACAACTCTACGGAACAAGATAAATTCTTCTCTGCAAAAATAAAATAATCATATTCAATTCTTTTTAATTGTATTGAGTCGATACTTAAGGTCATATTTTTGATAAAGTATGCCAAGTTACTATCATAATTTAATTATGTAGAAAAAGTCCCTTCATATCAACTCAGATCAGTACGCCTTGTTCATAAGCGCCGAATCTACAATGGCGGGAAGTGGGGGATATGCAGAGTAGTTTTGTCACAACTTATACTGATGATAACATATCAACACCACCTATGCAAGTTAAACTTACACTGGTCCTCTTATACTTTCTGCCGATCGCTTAGCCTTACTTTGGACTTGAAACGCTGACACCTATGGGCGGCCGTTTTAGGATAAAATACATGAACTACTTAAGTGTACACTTAAGTGAAAAAAACTGGACATAATGGCAAAAACTTTTTCACTTAAGTGCAAATCTTTTGCACTTAAGTACTAAAAGAACTTAACGCAAAAATACGTCCTTTGTCATTATGTAGTCATCTTTTTACATTATGTACCTTCGCACTCAAGTACAAAAGATTTCCTCTTATCCCTATTGTCACAATGGATGGTTCCGTTTACCGATGTATTGCGCATGCTCCAGATGTCAAAATGGCGGCGGAGGTTGAGGCGATTCCGGTAGGCTTAATTAGACTTTTTCGGGAATGTTACTGCGATTATCATTGGAATTGTCATGTAGGAAAATTTGTGCAAACGTTGAAAGGCAAACATGGTGCATGGATTCACGACTGAAATACAATGGTTGGCAGCTTATTAATTCGCAAACTACACAGACTCGCGAGGGCCACGC
>NW_018408045.1:420313-436873 GCF_002113885.1 Mizuhopecten yessoensis
GTGACCCTTGGGTCTCACGTTTCCCCATGGGGAGGGGGTCAACTTTACTATAGTTTATATAGGGAAATCACATTTTGGACCAACATTTGTTTAATTTCCATTGGAGGTAATTCAATTAGGGTTAGCATTATCAGTATTGGATAGCAGTTTGATGGTATGCACATATGAGCCCTGACTGACCCCCCAGGGCTGATGGGTGGGGCCAAAAAGGGTTGAATTGACTGAAATTTCAAAAATCTTCTTCTCAAAGACCCAGATATGGTAGAATCAAACACTCTTCATAGATGGAAGGGTATTAAGGTTTAGCCCATGGGCCTCTTGTTCAACATATCATTGATCACTCTAACACCCTTAGCATACCAGTTATTGTAAAAGACAGAGTTTCCACCAATAGTTATATGTGGGTTATGCCATAGGGGGGGTTTCAGAATAGAGTTGTCTGCCCTTTGGTAAATCAGAATTCAATAATCTTTCCCAAGCTTTGAAAACATCACACCAAAACATATTTTTGCATGTCCTATGACACATACGTAGGTAATTATTTCCACAATTAATAATAAAATCAACATTAATAATATTCATAAGTAAACTTGCCACTTTCTAGAACATGTACTTCAAAATAATCTTTAGTTTATATATAACATTTCTTTTCACTTTGTCTGTTTACGATAAAACAGTCAAATTTATAATATTTTGTTAATGAATGCAAATAATTTGAATGTGTACAAAAGTTAATTGTGACTAATTTTCAATCAAATTGTAAATTATATATAAATCACTTGTGTTAATTTTCAAAAGAAATTTAAATAAAGATAAAGATATATGTATAATCAACTTGTTAGTTTTAGCAGGTCAATTCTATAGTCTTTATATGCCTTTAAGTAAATTATAGCTTCTTCTGAGCCAGTTTAATTCATCAATAGTACAATCAAGTGATAGACTGAATAAGTTTTTTGTAAAATTGTTTCTGAACAATACAACAATGTCTGTTTTTCTATTCATAATCAAAAGATAATTCCTCATTATTGTCAATTACGTATTCAGATTTTGTAAGAAATCATTTAACTTGTAAGCTGCCACATTTTAAAAAGCAGTTACATAAAACTGTAATTATAAACTGTAATTCCATACAGATCACAGATATTTCCATGCTTTTCAGCACGTCCTTATCTCAGCAAGAAATTTTCCCAAATGACCCCTCTCATCTAATACATCATTCTCATGAAATACAGTTAATACTTATAATTCTACTTGACAACATGTATATTGGTGTTATGAAAATATATGGGAACATGAAGAATAAAAACCTAAATGAAACTGGTTTATTTACCTTGCCAAAATAAACAAAAACAAAGTTGTGATTATCAGGTGAAGTTGATAATTTTGTATTCTGAAATTCTTAGCCTAAGCCAATTAATTAATTTCAATCTAACAGGCCATAAGGCCCACTTGCAGGTAAAGAACACATAACAGTTCACAATAAATTACATACTACAATATCACAGACCAAATGTAAAATGATCAAACATTACATACATGACACATAAAATACAAACAGACTATGCGTAATGAATTAAAAACAAATCTGTTTCATTTCTGTTTGAAACGTTTTGAGTAATTCGCTAAAGAGACTATCTGTCTGAACATTAAGGAAGCTAAACATTTTCCGACACCTTATTAAAACAGTAAAACACTGTGTTTCCTTACGTCAATACGACTCTTGGTGGGATAAAAACGCACCGCACAGCTGGACCTAAGAGATCTGTTTGGAACCATTAGATTATTTTTCTAAAAAAGGTATGGACAGTCGAATATACAGTTTACACACTTTAAAAGGAACAATTGTTCTAAATACATTCTACGTTTTAAAAGAGGTGGTAAATTAAAATAAACACATATTTCTTCATAAAACATCACAGTCAATCTTTGCTTTAAAGCATAAAATTTAAGAAATTTTCTCTGAACTACTTCTAATTGATGTGCCAGAGTAGTTCGATATGGACACCATATTTCACAAGAATTACAAATAGAATGACAGTAAAATGGCATGAAAATTAACTGAATGACCTCAAAATTTCACATACGCTCCAAAACAAGGCTTGTAAACTGGCTATCTGTCTGTCAAAAATCAATATTGAATACAATATTTCACGAATCATAGCACATCTCCCTATCTCAAAATATTAGTTCATAGTCAATAATTACTGCCATTATCCAAAATTTATAACTGAAATGGCGAAAAAGCATGTAATTAAGCAGCACGTACAGTACGTGTTCATTGTTATTACAGGCTGCAACGAGTTTACAAATGACACATTGTACATACTCCCGTCTTGCCGAAAACGTCTAGCTTCTTCTTAAAAACCTTCTCGTGCTTTCCACAATCCAATCTTCTTCTAGACTGTACCTGGCTGTAGCAATATTATTGATATCATTGTTCACGGGGGTTGACACCTCCATGTGACACGATTTGGTGACATGTGCTGGATCCAAAATTAACACGAGGTATTACAGGAGCCGCCATATTGTTTACGCATCGCTAGGGCACACTGCGATAGTATGCACGATTTGATTGGTCGATACGAGCTTGATAGAACACTGCTCATTGGTCGACCAATTATTGAGCTCTATTTTGGAACAGTCGAAACTGACTTCGATGGGTGAAATTCTTGTGGAAACCTCTCCGTATTTTTTGCACTTAAGAGCAAATAAGTTTGTTTACACTTAAGTGGAAATCTTTTACACTTAAGTTCAAAAAGTACATAATGGTCATTTGGGTTTTTTGCACTTCGGCCGCCCATAGACACCGTGCTTCATTTGACATGGGTTTTCGGTGATCAAAAAGTTAAAATGTGCTGACCTGCATAGTCTGTTAAATTTTGTGAAAATGAAAGTTAACTGGAATAAAACGTTGTGTTTTCCCAAGGAAATATTCGTCCATGATAGATAACAAATGATTATTCCGGACAGTAGAATTGGCTGCCGGCTCAGACGGATTTTGCCGAGCCCTGTGTATCGTTACGCGTACCAGGCTTTTAACAGATGGACCGCCTGTACTTTTCTCTATGGTAGTAAGTGAAATCAGTGTTCTGATTGGTCAAATCAGCAAAAGATATATTTTGAATTAGTTAAAAATATCACGTTGTTAATAAAATGAATAGTTTTCAATATTTCACCGGTAAAAGTGTTATAATTTTTATCCACATTTTATTTCTTACCTAAAGAGCATTCAACAAGTGAGTGTAAACACTCTCTTTGCTTTTGTCATGTTTCGTTGTTTATTTTATCATTATCCCTGAAACAAATCATTCCACTTGCTAAATTTTGGGACACCTGCGTCGATCAAGTGACCTATTCTAATCGCCTTTCGTCAGGCGTTGTGCGTCATGCTTCGAGCGTAAAAAAAAATACTTTGGACTTCTTCTCAGAATAATCATGACAGGGCTGACCCCCAAAAAGACCAGAGGGGTAGAACCAAGATAGGTCACAGAGTGCAAAACCTTCACAGCACTTTTCCTCTAAAACTAACTGGTGGATTTTCACCAATTCTACATGCATGTAAAAAGATGCTTAGATGACGAGAACCAATATGTATACTCAGGACGGGGCTGTCGAAAGGTTGCCAGGGGCTAATATAAGCTTTACGAATTATTAGAGAAGAAACCTTCAAAAGGCTTCTCTGAAACTAACTGGTGGTTTTCACCAATATTTTATAGAAAGAGCATCCGCTGATGAGCTGATGATCTTGGACAAAAAACACAGAATCAAAGTTCATCATATGATGTAAATTCACTTGCGATACAAGGGAGATAACTCTTTTAGGTTTCAAAGAATTTGCGTTTTAAGGCTTAGTCATGAAAATAATTCGCTGTTATAACATTTAAGACAACCAACGGTATCAAATATTCAAATTTTATATCAAATACTAGATACAGACCCGTACACGTTTGCTGTTCCACCTTGGACGCAAACGCTACGGAAGTTCTACTCAAGTGCAACGGATACAGTTCGCAAGTGCTACGCAAACGGTACAGATGTGCTACGCAAACGGTCGATTCGTATGTGGTGACAAGAACGGGTTTAAAAACGGAAGCATATAAACCATCTAAAAGGAAACGAATATACCTACAATGCATAGGACGAAAGGTCAGTAAACTGTAGGCTACAAAGAGGCACACAAGAATGTTTAAAACTTTGCCACTTCCTTTGGATAATGGAATGAGCGTGAAACAAACAGAAATGTCTCGTGATTTATGAAGATCACAAAGACCTGTCGTACGCTAACAGATCAACGCGACACACAGATAATAATAAATTATGGTCAGAAGTAGTTCCACCTGCTTACCAAATGAAACGTCAGGCGTCGTGCTTCGAGTGAAACTTACTGGTGTAGTTTACCAATTCTACATACTTGTAAAAAGATGCTTAGATGACGAGGACCAAAATTTATACTCAAGAAGGGGGTGTTGACAATGTTGACAGGGCTAAGCCACAGGAATTCAAAAAGCAGAAACCTTCAAAAGGCTTCTCTGAAACTAAATGGTGGTTTTCTCCAATATCTTATAGAATCTGGGACAAGAAACACAGAATCGCTTGTGATACAAGGGAGATAACTCTTTAAGGTTTCAAAGCATTTGTGTTTTAAGGCTGAGTAAAGATTTTATTTAGCAGTTTTAACATTTCAGACAATCAACTGGATCAAATATTCAAATTTTATATTAAATGCTATATACAGACCCGTACACGTTTGCTGTTCCATCTTGGACGCGAATGCTACGGAAGTTCTACGCAACTGCTACGGAAACAGTACGCAAGTGCTACGGAAACGGTACAGAAGTGTTACGCAAACAATACGGAAACAGCACGGAAGTGCTACGGATGACTCTTACAAACGGTACGCAAGTGTTACGGATAACGCTTACAAACAGTCGATTCCTTTGTGGTGACAAGAACGGGTTTACATAAAAAACGGAAGCATATAAAACATCCAAAACGAAACGGATATACCTACAATTCATAGGACGAAAAGTCGGTTAACTGTAGGCTACAAGACGGCACATAAGAATGTTTCAAACTTTGCCACTTCCTTTGGATAATGGAATGAGTGTGAAACAAACAGAAATGTCCACAAAGACCTGGCGTACTAGCGCTAACAGATCAACGCGACACACAAATAATAATAAATCATGGTCAAAAGTATTTCAACCTGCTTTACCAAATGAAAGATAAATTAATATTGGCAGTAAGTAAAATAGTAACGTTATTTTTAACGAGAAATGTAATAATTCATAGGCAAAATAATAAAAAAATGAAAGAATTTCAGACTCCTGTGTTATGGGTGCGATACCTCTATGTCCATTCTTTTCCTATCGTCGTACATACTTCCATACATTTCTAGATTTTTCGTAGGAAGTTTGAGACCGATAACTGGTTCAATTATTAGTACATGCAAATACGTGCATTGCAAGTTTGAAATTTGTAATACCCTGTCTTATAGGGACCAAGGAACCAATTTTTTTTCCATTGACAATAGTGTTAACGTTTATACTGTCCTGGTTAAATGGGGTTATCCACACTGGTTTACCTGACCTCATTTTGAAGAATAGCATCTCACACAACTGTTAAAAAACATATTTCAAAATCTGCCCATTTGAACTTTTTTTATAAAGGGGCTGCCATCTTGTATTGAATTCGGCACCAAAAATCGACCAAAATTTACAACAAATTACACACTTAATAAACTCCCCCAGACAAAATCAGACTTGAATCTATTTTTGTATACATATTACATCTATATATATTGGTCAACCCACATATAAAACTTTTGAAGCTTCTGCCACCTTAATATCCAACCAGCAGGCCCCGAGGCATTCACCTTCCTATTAAATCTTCTGCCCAAAAGGGAAAAACCCAAAATCTATTTTGATTAGGTTCGGTGGTCCCATAGGCCTATTAATTCAATATCATTCATTTTGTAATACATATTTTATATATACTGACACGCAAAAGAAACTGTAATTTTCGATTGTGGCAAGAAAACAGTCGACTGAATTTGTCATTGGAATTTTCCGACTTCAATAACGAGTCTGACCTACGTAAGCAGCGAATTCTGAGTTAATAAGACGTCTTTTTCTACCATAGGGATGTTCTGCCACTCTTCGAGAAGCGCATGGTGCAGGACGGGTAGAGTCTGAAGTGGATTCGGGCGAGTTCGAATGCGTGTTCTATTGGCGAGAGATCGGGGCTGTTTGGGGGGCCAAGGTTAAGTGTCGGCATTGTTTTAGAGAAGATAGTCAATTTCACGTGCTGGACAGACAATGCACTGGTTTACTCAACATGGAATCAATTGCCTTGAAATCCGACCATCAAGAACCAATGAAGTTGTTATTCCCTGCTTAACGTTAAGCATTAAGGGGAAAAGTAACAACTACTTTACCCATTGTAAGTAAAATGTTACCGGACGGAATGCTTTGCTGGGGGCCTTCGGCATGGTATTTCAGTGAGATAGCATTATTAAATCGGCATCAGAACAGCGCTATCACAAGGAGGCAAGTCTACCAACGGACCCCGTCTTCGGCACACATACACACATGCACGCTTACACAACACAAATAGAGGTACGTCTTTAAATGACATTAGCTGTTAAAATGACATTAAACAAATTAAAACCAAGCCAGACCAATCATATGATTCTTGCTTTTGCGACGACGTTAAATACGAAATAAACAAAATCATTGACCAAACATTTCATACAATGGTTGTTTTATCTAGTTTACAATGGTTAAAGATGAAAACATTGCATTTAAACCATTAAGAGAGTCTCCCTGGTCTTTTCCTTTGCAGCTGTCAGCTAGCGGTTAACATGGCTTTAGGCAGCAAAATAATAATAAAAAACACTTTTCGTTCTAACACTTACTTTTATCGAGTTATTGTGCTGTTTAATGTAATTACTGACCCTCAAAACATATATTTAGACCCAAAAACCATATAAAACGGACATCTAGAAGCAAAGATATGTATTTTTATGATATACTGGACGCCGGTTAGCGGCCATGCTGAATTTTCGCGTCTGACCGAGTTAGCCCACATTTTCACGAGGTTCACTCAGGCTCATTTTGATCAGCACCTTCAAATTGACCAAAATAAACTTTCAAACCATTGTCTGGGAAAAGTGGTTATGAGACCCCATTGTGGGAACTCTGCTATGATGATTGGAATAATTTTCACGTCATGCGGTTTATACTTATTTCTTTATAATCAACAATTTGCTTTGACATATATATATTCCTCAAAAATTTCAAACGAACGGTTTCACAATCGCTTTTTTAATGGAAAGATGTAGACGCAAGGTCTACGAAAACAATACGGAAGTGCTACGGAAACGCTACGCAAGTGCTACAGAAATGGTACGGTAACGCTACGCAAGTGATGCGCAAGTGCTTCGCACTTCGCAAACGGTACTGAAATGCTACGCAAACGATACGCTGAAAGTGGAACAGCGAACCTGTACGGGCTTGTACCATGGTTTTTAGCTTGACCCCGTTTCCTATGGGCCCATGGGTTTTTGTTGTCGGTCAGAAGTTGTTGGCATCCCCACTCCATACCAATAACTATGATGAAATAATTCATATCCAACTCCTATTAAATTGTAATTTGTAACAGTATACTTACTTTGTGAATGCCGAGTGCGGTTATCTTCCACGCCATTTGACGTATATATTTGATAAAATATTAATGATTGGGTTATTTAACAACGAAACGATTTTGTGTATACACATTTTATCTGACGGGAAGTTATCTGAAAACCATTCACGAAAATATGTTTTTTGAAGATTACTCTATAAAAACGGATTAATATTTTGACATGATTTCAACAACAATCAAAATTTTAACGAATTCTCATTTTAAAAAAGGCATTTTTTAAGCACATAATACCACCAATGTGTGATACGAACTTTCATTTCCTGTACCGTGAATGTTCGACTGTTTGAGTAGTTAGGATGTTGTAGTTATACAAGATAGTGAAATGTATCTTAGTGGATCATAAGTACTCCTTATCTTATGTTTTCTCACTGTTTAATTTAGATTATAGAAATTTGGACGAATAATTAAATGTTTAAACTCTTTACGTTAACAGATGAGGCAATTGTTGTGTCAATGAAGAAGAAAGAATATCGAGTAAAGGAGGGTAATGTAGCTTTCTTAGACTGCACGGTGGACCCACAACCGAAACGTATCATCTGGAAAAAGGGAGACAAAAACCGAGTAGACATACGAATCCCTTTGAACAGTCAAGAATACCATTGTACAGGTCCGCCTAACCCAACACTTGTGATACGGTCAGCAAAGAAAGAAGACACAGCTTACTATCAATGTACTGCCAAGGATATTGATACCGCCAATAATATTGAAATAGAAGTTAAAGGCGTTATTGTTCCATTAATAGTGGGTAAGTGCAGAATAGTTATGTTATGCAAAATCGAAGAGGGATAATCTCTCTTTTCTGTCAATGTCGAAATGGAAAGATTATTCGGGCATTCATTTGACAAGGTTTTCCTGAGTTAAATATAGAAACGGTGAATAAAGCGTTTTGTTTTTCTGAAAATGGATCCGATGTATATTATATTTTTTTCAGTGATGTCATGATTATTAAGGGATAAAATGCACATAAATGGACCGTAAATCTGTTATATGATTTCGCAGGTATTTAGATGAAAGCAGTCAAATATCTATTTTTTAAGCCGCAGGCCTAATCTGATTGTAAATAAAGTACCTCTTACCATATGCATATTATACCCAGTGAAGCATTTGTCAGTAACATTCTGGACTTTACTTTGGTAGAAGAAGAACATTTTATTTCAAAGTAATGAAATATATGAATAACTATTCTGTTAAAGCGAGTTTGAAAATACAATTCTAGTGTGCTATTGCATACATAAAACACGTCGATCTCATTCTTTATCAGCTTCAGGAGCAAGTGGGTCGGACGGTTACAGAAATGACAGATCGAGGTCTCGTTCTCGGGACAGGCACAGGGAATCTCGCAGGTAGAAACAGATTTCCTTTAAGTATTAATATAACAGGTATATTGTAATTTCTGTTTCAACACATAAGGGAAACAAGACAGTAGCAACATGTGGTATATCGAAGCCGATAATCGAAAAACTGTATAAAAGTACGACAAAAGACGACCATGAGAAACATCGAATTTGATTCCATCTTTTGTATTAATAAAAATAATGAATTACACCAAAACTATATGACCAATGTTATCCATAATTATAACTTTTGAAGTTAGTTTAGTAAATAAATAAAATGTTCCATTTATTTTTTATTGAATTTCATCAGAAATACGTCAGAATGTTTTTGGAATATGGGCTGAAAGAGCTACAATAATATGTTGTATCTCGCCCTTTTTTATTTTTAATTACTTTATTACGTTTACATAAATAAGGTAAGGCATAAAACACACATAGCAATATGCATTGTAATTTGTTTTGACTGTATACTTATTCTGACCTTAAATGACCACAGTTGGCGATGAGAAGTTAAACTCAAACAAACAAACTGACTGCTGATTGCATGGTCAATACCTATTAAGGCAATTATCACTAATGTTGGATTATTTTGTGTCGTTTTGCAGTCGTTCACCGGAGGACATGTATGAAGGGGAGCAAACAACTAGAGGTACTGATAAACTTATATATCGAATAATATCATTTCTTTTTGTAACATGACGACAAGGCGACTTCAAAAAACCTTAGTCTACATTTGTCATGGTGATGACAATAAATTGTATTCAGTCTTTTTGGACGTAATAAATAATTTTAGAAAAACAGTTATAGAAAGAACGTTCACCAAAATTTAAGGTTTTCGTCATAGGAATAATAGAGTTAGGGGATAGTACGTTGTTTTGAGTAGCTAAACTGGTATATTGATCTATCGGTCTCGAGTTCAAACCCAAATTTCATGTTCTAATCGCCAGTATAGACACGAAAAACAACGTACTATCCCCATTCTAACACACCTTAACAAATATACTACGCTAATATGTTTAGAAACATTGTATTTCCCTGTACAAAAGTACTTTGTGACCTGAACTGGCGACGTGTCATTCTGCAGCGGACTGACCAATCGGAAAGAAGCTTTCAAAAGTCGGTCATTTAGCCCCGCCCATACTGGCGAGCGCTCGATCTGTATGTTGACGAGGCAGAATATTTGGATTGTTCGTGAACGTCCTGTTACGAAAGTTTATACGACACATTCGGATTATTATTGACCAAGTTCTTATATTTCCATGTCAGTATGCATACCAATCTGTGCTTATCGACAAAATCGGTGATTATTTTTATAGATTTGTGAAGAGTTTTGTGTCAATGCATACGACACATGTGAAATGTTTGATTTGATTTCGGATCTAAATAGATGCCTTCACACGAATGGAAAGAACGTTTCAGTAATATATGGAGGTAAGAACAAGAAATGTGTTCTTTTTACTTTTTAATTCATTCAACCAATGCATTTCATCGGTCGTTTCTGTTCTGTTGCCTATTAGCCTTATCAGCGGGATTTCGCTATGATGCGAGCTTGACACCATATTGTTTTTGTTGGAAACGGGGCGTGGCTTAAGAGCGATGGGAGGAGCTTAACACGATTGATCATGATTCTATCGCAGATTAGAACATGGTCCGTATCCAATCAAAACACGCGTTGCAAACGAATCGTGTTAGAATAACTATTAGTAGGAAACAGGTCACTAATGCCATCTGTTTTACTTCTTTTATTAATTCCTTTTTTTTTCATAACATGAAAACGTTTCTGGCCACTAGAGTTCCTTTATATTCCAATTTTCTTCGAAAACCAGACGGATTGTTTTCACTTTATTAAGTCTCCCGTCTCTTCATACTGTTCCGTGCAACTGTTCCACATTGGTTTCCAAAGCATTTCTTCACGGATATGATTTCTGTCAAATGAGAAGTAGACTTATAATAGCAACATTATTTGAAATAAACATAACCCGTTCTTAATAACTAGGATGAAGGTTGCTTCATTGACTAATGGACGATGGAGGAAACAGTGTGTTCAGCATTAATTTTCTGACGCATGATTGCATATTTCCAAAGGTTAGTTATGAATAGGATAGAGTTTAAGTATATTTTGCAGATGCAAACAATTATGTAGTCTTAATTTTAATTAGTTCAAAACTTCGAACACTGCTAGTATAAACTTACAAACTGCTTCATTTCTAAAAGATGGTGGAACACTCAGAATATGATACGTATAACAATTTGTAACAGACCTTTTCAGGTCTACGACCTATTTCTTTTCAACAACTTGATGCTGATAAGAGATGTATTGTCGCTTATCCAGAATTTGACGAGGTAAGAAAAGCCTGTTGAGATTGTAGGCATCGTTTGAACCTGTCATCAAATTCAAGCGCAGTAACATCTCTCACATGTCGAAATATGAATGTTTAATAATATTTATCACATCGCTACAGTGATTCCTTAACTGCATACATGTTGACCTGTTATAAATGCATGGTGTGTTTGTATACAGGAAATGAAATAAGGATTGATATTTTTCCGTGCAATTCAAAAATCTCCTTTTAATCGGTGAGGCCAGGCCAATAACTAGAACAGCAACAGAGGAACACCTGACATCATGCGTTGTTTCCCACATAAAGTTGATAAATACAAATAATCATTTGTTTTTGATTTGTTAAAAGAAGATGGTTTCGTTTTATTTTGCTTCGCTTAACGTCCAATAAACAGCTTAGGTAATTTAAGGAAGTGCCTCCATGTGTATTGTAAGCGAGCATGTGTGTATGAGTGCTTAGTATGTTGGTGTGTTTGCCTCCTTGTGACAGCGCGGATCTGACGCACCGAGCACAGCATTCCGCCGTGTCACATTATACTGACAAAGTGTTGACGTTCCTCTAAATGCTTAACGATAAGTAGAGAATAAGATTAATATTTGAAAGGAATGAAATAATTATATCAAATTACCGTCGATGAATTGATGAAGGTGCTGCGGAGCGTTTACAATAATATGTTTTGAAGAGCTGCTTTCTGAGGGCGTATTCGTACACTTGTTTGGGGCCCTAATATAAACACAATCTACATGTAGGGAACAAAAGTGCTCTTTCAGCAAAACGTGCGTGATGTTTTTTCAATGATTTATTCCAAATTTATTCAATTTGCCGTTCAATTATAATTCCTGTGATGGTATATAAAACAAGCATTCACGCACATATGTATAAATCAAGAATAAATATAAAAGAGGTCGTATAAGATATAACGACAAAATGATCAAATACTGGCACGGGATCCGAACAAACAATTGTTGATAGGATGCGCATTACTTAAAAAGATAGATGGACAAATATTGACAGTGTAGACAAATAAATATGTCAAATTTTCAGGGCGATCTGCCCTTTATCAAGACAGAAACATGAACATTTACATATCACAACATATAACAGATATAAATAGTCACCGTATAACAATGATACAAGAAAAAAACGGTTTAAAAGGAAATTTTAAAGGAGGATGGTATAAGCAGACTCTGCAGGGGTCAATACCTAAGTCGCATCAAGGGGTCACGTTGTGGTTACAGGCAGTGTGCCAGCGATCCTGTAATCTCTGCATTGCCACTCATGAGTCGCCGCAGGGGTCGAGTATAGGGCATAGATAGTGGGCCAATGATCCTTCCAATAATTATAAGTGGACAAATAAGCAAAAATGATAATAAAGATAAAAGGATTAATAACGTAACATAAATTGAACATACGTCGGAGGTTCTGGAGACTAATTGTGACATGCTGGTAAGCAGCAGATGTTGTTGTACATATCAATGCATCAGAGCTAGCCAGGCCTCTTGTAAATATTTGTTTTATCAATAACTTAATAGGATATGATTTGATACAGAGTGCAGTGAGAATGTATTTTGATGTTTCATTACAGAGCTAACAATGCAACTATGGATGTCTGGTTGTGGAATGAAATTTACTATTATCCAACGCGACGAAATTGCCCTTGCCAGAGTAGCTTCAATCATTACGCAGGAATTTGTTGCAGCTACAGCTACAGGCGAAAAACGACTAGATACTGTTGATTTTGAAACAAGTAAGTAGATGTTAAAAAACACTTTACCGTTTTAACTGAGAGTAAACTGCGAAAATCAAAATAGTCACGGCGGTGTCGATTTCAAAATATCTAAAATCTTGGAAATCCACAACCATGTTGTTTCGTGGTGTAATGTTTACACGTTTTGACTTTTATAAGTAGTTGACCGACGTATGGATATGCAACATTAAAATCATTTGTTTGAAGATTAAAAAATACATAACAGCTGTTTGGATCTGGGACATGATCGATAATTCATGTTTTATCAAAACAAAAAACTTAATTTTCTAATTGATTCCAATCTCCTACATTTATGAAGACATTTATTCAATTTGATGCGAATAGTTATTCTCTTCTTCCAAGTATGCTGACATAATATCGATTGATATCCCCCTTACTCATGAATAAACGAATGCTAGAGATCAAGTTGTAAATATATATATATATTCAATTAAAGTATATCAATTCTATCTTCTTGTAATATGATGTATATGTACATGTTACTGTTCTGTTTCACTGTGTCTTGAAAAAGGAGCGGATCGCTCCGAAAATTTGACAACCTAAACTTGTCCACACTGTTGGAATTACTTCTTTGCCCCATATATTTATATATAGATATAGGTAAATATATCTTTCAGAATGTATACGAGTTCTCATTGAAATCAAGGGAGCAAGTAGTCTGTCAGAAGCGCCTGCAGTCTGTCTAGCTGAACAGTTCAAGCATTATATATTGGATGTTGGATTACAACTATCAGAAGAATCAAATGCCATTTTAGAAGTAGACGAATCAAGCATCGAAATAACACCGGAGCATATGCCTGAAGATGGTAAGTTACATAGTTTTGGATTTGATATAAACGACCGTTGAATATGCAATCTCATATATTTACTTACTTACTTTGTTGTTTTTAGGACATCCTCTTGTGAACATTACTCACCAAGAGTTTTTCGTTCCTAACAGCGAGGCGGTCATCTTGCAAACATATATCATCTCATCACCACCAGCGTGGTCAATCGAGTGGTTTCAGATAAAAGCTGAGGATAACGAGATTTCTTTAGAAATAAACAGCAAGAAATACTATGGAGGCTCTGAGCTTTCACCTTCTCTGATCATCCGAAACATCAATGTTGATGATCAAGGATGGTATATTTGTCGGGCTACAAATAACAATGGAACTGGATGTAGCAATAAAACGTTCGTTCGGATAAACAATGGTACGTATCTCTTATAACGCATTTGCAAGGTTTGAAGGCGAAAATATCACAATATTATCTATTAATTCATATAGTTTAATACTTTAGTTTGCACTGAGGTAAAACTATGATCAATATCGAACGACAAAAATAATAAGGCAGATCATATTAACATGGATATTGACGGGGCAGTACGTTATAAAGGCGTGAGATGTTTTGATCGATTCGTTTTGACGCAGAAATAGCCCTTAAAAAATGAGATACATCACTGGCCCAGCGTTGACGTGTTATAACTGTTGTCTTTGGATGGATACACATTTTGTTCTTTTTTTTAAAATATTCTGAAATGGGCGCAAACAAAATGTTATCTTGTCATTGCGAACAAATGGACAATATCCAACTCAAATAAAGAATATTTTCTTTATTTCTTTTTAACATTAAGGTTTTACATTGTACAAAAATTACATTTAATAAGTCTATCTATATTGCAAAAGTAGCCCTAGCATTTCGAAGACGGATGTATAATTATGTTATCTATAAATATGACTAAAGGGAATTAACGCATTGTAGTAAACATAATGAACAGCTTGCACAGAGTATAGCTTAACTAGTGTTATTTGATAAACAGAACCAGCAGGAACAGAAGACAATCCTGGAACATTGGTAAAAGATACCAGTGACATCCAAGGTAGGATCCTAATAATATACACTGTATTTCGCTTTACTAGCAAATGTATCGATGAATGCACACCCAATATATAACAGGAGATGAGCAGTCTTCAGTGTCATTCACCCAATACGTATTGCTCCGCTTACTGGAGTTTTCATATCCTAACCTAACATTACAACGGGACAAGCTACACACAATTGTGTGACGCTCTAAACAGTAGATGTGGGAACTATGGCCTATGCATTTCAGCCTGCTACATTAATGAATGGACCACAAGTTAATAAGTTTTAGGAATCAATTTCATTTCTGCTGATCAGATTTCAGAACTAAATAGTAATAAACCATGCATAGACAAAAAGCGTGGATATAAGAAATAGTTTTCTATTTTGGGAAGATTTTGAGGTATTCGCCTTACTTAATAAAATCTGTTTCTTTAAATGGAATAAAGAAGGAAAAAGGTAGTCAATATCGTCAACATCGATGTAAATCAATAAACCAAATAGTTTTTATGCTACTTGCAAGGTTGCATAACACATGTAAAACACATTCCGATCGGGTAAAAACGAATAAAGTAGCATCATTCATAGTAAAATCATTCACAAAGTACAATTACAATATTTGTACTGCTGTTTATTAAACAAAACTTCAGTATACATATTCAATACATACACCCAACCTTGTAGCCCATCAACAAAGGATTAAAAAAACTTGGCCCCCTACCCTCTCTTATCTCATATGTCGACGAATAGTGTGCCTCATTGTGGGCAGAGGGGCGGGGCCCATTAGGGAGACCGTAGGGAAATTTATTAAGCTCCTTCATCTTCTGTATTAATGATTGAATTTGAACCAAATTTAGTGAAGAGCATCCGTGGCCAAAAGGGACTTAATTGTATATACACGGAATGTATCCCCCAACGATGGGTCTGAGGGGCGGGGCTGAAAAGAATGCTGAACTTGAACATTATCGAGATCCCCGCCCTATAGCCATGTTAACAATTGCTGAGCATCAGGAGAAAAAACACAATCTTTATAAAATGTTTGACTTTGGGATATGGCCTCACTCCGAGTGATTAGGTTTCTGTGCCATGATTTTGAAATAGTTGAGATCCCCACCGCAATACTATATACGTATACAACATTGCTGAGCATAAACAGACAAACGCAATCATGATTTTAATATTGACTCTTAGGTCTTGCCCCTACCTAAGGAACTTCATTTTTTGGCCATAACTTTGAAACGGTGGAGATTCCAACAGCAAGTGTGTCATCTTGCAGAAATATATCATCTAGTCGCCACCAGCTTCGTCGATCGCGTAGTTGAAGATAAACGCTGATGATAACGATATTTCTATAGAAATATACAGCAAAACATACTATTGAGGCTCTAACCTGTTGATGATCAAGGTATCAGGTTATAGATAACAATGGTCTGGATGTAGCAATAAAACGTTCGTAGAAGGTAAAGAAATAACCATCGGTCTCCTGAGTGAAATTAACTTATCAGCCCAAACGTGTTATTGTTGTTGCATGCAATGAGAATCATAAAACAAATGACCCGCCTAACGGATA
>NW_018408046.1:0-723 GCF_002113885.1 Mizuhopecten yessoensis
TTCACTGACAGTGTTGTCGTCTGCATAATTATATAATTTACAGGAATTCACATTTAAAAACATAAATTATACAAATGCAAGAACCCAGTGGTACCCCTTTCAGCACCTCCAGCCAGTCACCGCATTTAGAGCCAATTTTTAGTTCACCAGACCGAAGGGCTAGTGAGCTTATGCCATGGTTCAGCGTCTGTCGTCAGTCCGTCCTGCGTCCGTCGACCGTCAACTTTCCCTTTGTACGACTTCTAAAGAATGGACATGCCTAGAGTCATGATCTTTAGGTGATAGCTTTGATAGTTAAAACCCCACAAAGTTTGAGAACGAAATTGAACCTACTTTCAAGGTCACAGGGGTCAATAGTGTCAAATACTTAAAATGCTTTCTTTTGAAGAGCTGAGTGGTATATAATATCAATACAAGGCAGGTAGCTTCAAAGTTAAAAGCCCATCAAAGTTTGAAAACAAAAATGACCTTGACCTTTTTTTCAGGTCACAGGGGTAAAATGTGTCAAAAACTTATTACAACATCTTCTGAAAAACTGAAAGGTATGAAATCTTAATATGTGTCTGGTTACTTTGTTGGTAAGAGCCCATCAAAGTTTGAGAACGAAAATGACCTTGACCTTCTTTCAAGGTCACATGGGTATAATGTGTCAAATACTTCAATTGACTTCTTCTGAAGAACTGAAAGGTATGGAATCTTAATATGCGACCGGTAAAATGACCT
>NW_018408046.1:1760-2701 GCF_002113885.1 Mizuhopecten yessoensis
TTCGTGTTTCGTCCGTATGAGACAAACCCACCTCCCTGTCATCTCCTGGAGAGCTATACAAGGAGACGTTACTCTCAGATTCCCTTGACGGATCAGGGATATGTATTGTACTCAAATCATTCGCGGCAGTTTCATTAAAAAACGAGTCAGTGAATGGGGGTTGAATACATGAGTAACAATACCAGTCAATATTCCAAGTATCCTTATAATCAGCTAATGCCATGTCAATACATATCCTGTAACGCCATATAAACAGTCAGTACATTGTAGAGCATGTTGATTTGTTCTTAAGGGCTTAGCACAAGAACCACATTAAATTCTGATGGGGCCGGGGTTGGTCGATACATCACCAGAAAGCAATATTGTGTAAAATAGCAGTTTTTTTTTTATCTCACTAGAGATGTCTGTGGATTTTCAGTAATATGAGTAGAACTCACCACCAACTTTTGTAGAAGTAGTTTTTCGCCATGAAAAGTAAAAGNAAGTTTTCACTTAGTATGTAGTCGGAGACCCTCCAGTGGTCAATCCGCTGTAAAATCAAGGAACTTGGTGGGTAAAAACGAGTAAAAAGGATAAAAACTAATAGAGCCAGTGTCACTGCGTCGTACCTCGGCGCCGTCTTGATCTTCACTGTAGAGAGTCTCCAGACCTCTAACTTGCCCTTAACAGTAGATAGTTCATTGTCTACTCTTAGGCGGGGTACTGAAATGGAGATAGGGGACAGGGACGATGACGTCCTCAACCTGTCACCTGGGAGTGTGCTGAGTTTCAGTCAGAACCTCCTTCACCTCATCATGATTCGGATTCTTCGGAATCAGAAGATAAAGACGTTGAAGCTGAGGTCCAACGTGCTCTGGCTGGCATGCGGACACTTCACGCTGACGTGACTAGAATTATCGGGGAGGTGTGTACTCCTCCTGCAGCGTCTGCCATTCCGGAGG
>NW_018408047.1:0-724 GCF_002113885.1 Mizuhopecten yessoensis
TGCATTTATCTAGACCTATAGACAATTTAATAGCTTCTGGATGAATTAACAATTTTTTGAAGATCGCAACGGTGTTTTAAGTAATTCCTTCATTTGTGTATTCTGATCATAGGCCTCTGTCTGAAGTATAGGTATATATATATATACCTCAACGATGCATCACCAGGTCTGAAGAAATGCATTTAATGTTAGGTGAAGTGGTAAATGAATCACCTTTATAAATTCAGATTACGAGGGAGAAAATGCAAGCATGCAAATATAGCTGAAAGCGGCATATGCTTAATAGTATAATTTTATACACTACAATATCATTTCCTATTAAAAACATTTACGCATATGAAATAATATTTTCAATGTTTGCATTTCCGAAGGGGGGAGGGGGTTTACCTTTAACTTGCACCCCACATTAGCGGCTAATATAAACAACAATAAGGTATACGTTTTTAAATACAAAGTTAACTGATGAACATAAATCCAAATGAAGAATTCTATTTCAAGTAGGTTTTCTTTTATTAACTTTAGTTCTTTCTTTTGGAGGTGGGATTATGGAGGGGGTCACATAGTGTTTCTCCCGTATCCCCTCGGCAAACATTTATATATTTGGTAGCAATACATTATTTTACCTATAATGATAGTGTTATTTTATATTGCCTTCATCGCCATTTACCAAAATGACTGGGTGCGATTCCCCGTATAGAATCACAAACATAACAAAGAAACTATT
>NW_018408047.1:1800-3170 GCF_002113885.1 Mizuhopecten yessoensis
GGAATCCGGACCGTATTTACGGTACGGAAAGTGATAGCAATGAGCAGATTAAGTAAACAACTTTCCGTTTCTACTGCAAACTAACAATTTTAACGTTTGCAAAATAGAACAAATCCTATATACGCACGGGATTTTTGAATTTTGAAGAATTGGTTTTATTATCAATCTTGAGCTTCTTCTTCTCAAAAACGTTTGTTCTATCTGGGCATTTGGCGTTTTAATTCTTACTCCACCAAGCCAAACTGGAGGTACTCCTTTGTTCTTTTATCATGATAATTTTATTTTCCATGTAAAGAGAACGGCGGTATAATTATATTTCTGTAAACTATCATGGTGAATACTTTGTCCAAAAAATAATAAACTAAATTGCGCAAATGAAATATACTAAGGATGATGTTCTGAAAATGATTGCGTTCCTGGTTGACAATATCTTTGCTGATTTTGGTGGTAAGTGTATTCAATAGAGTTGAAGAATTCTTATTGAAAAAAGGCTGTGCTCTCCCTCTTACCTTCTTGTGTTTGATATGAGGCTGAATAAATTGATGAGCCTATCACTGAAAGGTACATGCAGGAAGAACCCACCAAGTGCCGCTATTACACTTTCAGATCTATCGACGATGTGCTGTTTTTAAATAATGGGAACTTAATTGACAACTTCCTTCGAATACATCTTCCTGCAGTTGAGATCATGGACACGACAGAGCTTTTCACAACAGCCGCATTCCTTCATGTTTACCTACAGCATGATCAATGTAGACGGTTTACGGTTTTGATCATCTGATCATGACTTTTTTTAATCAAAAGTTACTGCAATGAGTCGCCGTCCAAGAGCTTGCTCCGAATAGCACAATTTTAGTGATTAAATATCGACTTTTGACAAACAAACTTACATCATAGAGTTTCAAGTAATGACGTTTGGTGAGGTTTGGCTAGTGTTATCGTCACCACAATAATCTCATCGAAAAATGATTTATTTCTTTGTGTCATATGAAGGTCGATGTCTTTGATTGCCTGACTATGCAAATAAGTAAGCTATGTTGTTTCGTTGAAATAATCCTCGTTCTCACTTTGGTTACGCGGCATAACCTGAGTTTGACCATTTGTTATTCTGGTGGGGGCTGTCAATGAAGCAGAAGACGCTGACCCTTCCCGCACGCCTTGTGTTAATATTAATTAACTTTCGTTTTCAATGCCTCCGTTTTTATCCAGTCATTGAACATATTTGCCCTAGTTCTTTATATTTGGAGATCGCATTGCGGTTGTGTTGACATGTCATCACATGTTGTTGCTGCAGATAAGGAATGTAATCTTCTACAGGTAATACTACTTAGTTTGGTTTGGTTTAGTATTGTTTAACGTCCTATCAACAG
>NW_018408048.1:0-726 GCF_002113885.1 Mizuhopecten yessoensis
CTATATAGTGACAATGCCATGCAAATGTAAATATATGTATATATATCAGCACTTTTTTGACCTTTAAACTTTTACTCTTGTCAGAGTACGTCGTAAACTATTGATAAACGACCGTGTTGAACGTATGTAATAAACCGTGACCCGATTTGCTTCACATAAAGGGGTACAGATCACAAAATATTTCAGACCTGTTTGTGATTTATACCAGATTGATAAACAATGTTGAGCAGTTGGTGGCCTGTTTGCCATGTTTACCTGAAATACCACGAGTTTATAGACAATAAGGTTCAGGGGTCGACCATATTTGTGACAAAAGAACTTAAATGAAGTTTTGAATCAACTCCATATTCAAATACATTTATTTATAAATGTAACAAAATGAATTTAGCTGTCATGACTTATTAGCTACTATAACACATGGCTTAATTTCTTTTTTCCTCGCGTTAAATTTAGTCCACATGTTGTCATTTCCTGCTTCTCTGATCGGCCATTTTTTGTCTCCATGTCCATCGGGACTGTCCGTACTCAGTGACTCCATCTCACTCGAATCTGTCAATACTTGGTGACCCCATGTCACTTTGATCTGTCAATGCTTGATCACTCCGTGTCACTTTGATCTGTCAAAGCTTTGTGACCCCGTCTCACTTTGATCTGTCAATGCTTCGTGTCTCCGTTTCACTATGATCTGTCAGTACTTGTTGACTCCGTGTCACTTTGATCTGTCAG
>NW_018408048.1:4183-4819 GCF_002113885.1 Mizuhopecten yessoensis
ATCACTTTAATCTGTCAGTACTTGGTGACTCCGTTTCACTTTGATCTGTCAGTACTTGGTGTCTCCCCGTCACTTTGATCTGTCAGTACTTGTTGACTCCGTGTCACTTTGATCTGTCAGTACTTGGTGTCTCCCCGTCACTTTGATCTGTCAGTACTTGTTGACTCCGTGTCACTTTGATCTGTCTGTACTTGGTGACTCTGTGTCACTTTGATCTGTCAGTACTTGGTGACTCCCCGTCACTTTGATCTGTCAGTACTTGTTGACTCCGTGTCGCTTTGATCTGTAAGTACTTGTTGACTCCGTGTCACTTTGATCTGTCTGTACTTGGTGACTCCGTGTCACTTTGATCTGTCAGTACTTGTTGGCTCCGTGTCACTTTGATCTGTCAGTACTTGTTGACTCCGTGTCGCTTTGATCTGTAAGTACTTGTTGACTCCGTGTCACTTTGATCTGTCAGTACTTGGTGACTCCGTGTCACTTTGATCTGTCAGTACTTGGTGACTCCGTTTCACTTCGATCTGTCAGTACTTTGTGACTCCGTGTCACTTTGATCTGTCAGTACTTGGTGACTCCGTGTCACTTTGATCTGTCAGTACTTGGTGACTCCGTGTCACTTTGATCTGTCAGTACTTG
>NW_018408048.1:4885-5098 GCF_002113885.1 Mizuhopecten yessoensis
CTTTGATCTGTCAGTACTTGTTGACTCCGTGTCACTTTGATCTGTCAGTACTTGGTGACTCCGTGTCACTTTGATCTGTCAGTACTTGTTGACTCCGTGTCACTTTGATCTGTCAGTACTTGGTAACTCCGTGTCACTTTGATCTGTCAGTACTTTTTGACTCCGTGACACTTTGATCTGTCAGTACTTGTTGACTCCGTGTCACTTTGATCT
>NW_018408049.1:0-728 GCF_002113885.1 Mizuhopecten yessoensis
ATTAAAATGAGATTCTCTGGAATGTTGCATGAAAAACTATTTTTTGCTTTAGCCTAAACATTAACCCCTTCTCAAGGAAGAATGAATGATCCAGAGGTAGTAAAATATTCATAAACTTGGAACAGGCCTACAGGATCTTAATTCCATCTATGAAGAGTATTTGATTCTAGCATTTCTGTGCCTGAATAAGAAGACCATTGAAAATTTAGTCAATTTTACCTCTGTTGGGCTCAAACCCCTTGCAGATTAGATCCACATGTAATTCATAAATTTGGCTTGCATTTGACCATGGAACTTTCCTTCAAACTAGAAAATGTCTGTAAGACATAAATGCCCCCCTGCCATGTAAAATTAGTTTCAGTATTCTATAAAAAGTTACAACCCCTTTGATCTTGATACCCTGAAACATGCACACACACAAGGTACTACACTTATTTTCTATATATAGCAACGGTGACCTTGGCCTTGACCTTGGAACCCCGAAACACAACAATTTCCGAAGTATGCTCATATTTGACCTTTGCATAAAGTTTGGCCAAAATCCATGAAGGAATGAAGTTGCTAAGTGTTTGAATTGAATCAGTTGATGATTTTCTATATATAGCAACAGTGACCTTGGCCTTGACCTTGGAACCCTGCAACGCAACAATGTCCGAAGAATACTCATAATTGACCTTTGCATGAAGTTTGACCAAAATCCATGAAGGAATGAAGTTGCTAAGTGTTTA
>NW_018408049.1:1673-3391 GCF_002113885.1 Mizuhopecten yessoensis
AAACTTTTACAATTGGTGGCGTGGTACACATGTGTAAAGAAATCTACAGATTATGAAGCATCTTCAAACTGTATCTCTAAAATTAATCTAAAATGTAATCGACATCAGAAGATATGTTATTCATATTCATGACTATAACAAATTTTATTGGATGCACAAAACCAATACATAAAAAAGTTAAAAGCTTTTAAGGGTGCGTCAGTTATGCAATTATTAAGATTTGCTCATGATAATATTAATGATTTCAGCTTCTGAAAACAAACCTGACGTGTTCACAGCTGCAAGGCTTTTAAATGACCTCCAATACAATACAGTCAAAACCTTACACACTACATATCATATAATTTTGTAAATTATACACTTAACTTTCANGAACTCCTTTTATCATAGCAAGTGTGTTCCGAAATCATTACATCATCACTTACAGAAATGCGTAAGCTCTCATCTGATTGGTTAATGCAAAGGTCGCCTGAACATGACCCTCTACGGGATGTTGTTAGATCTTCAACGCGACATATCAGTAAACGGGAGCGATGAGAAGATATAATTTTAATTAGATTGCTTTCACACCTGTGTATATCTCGATGCGTAAGGCTATGAATGCAAATAACATATTAAAGCAGTGCTCGTCATGAAGTTGTTTACAAACTAACAACTCAATTATGTAAACACCTAACAGACGTGATATTTTTTTTTAAAATATTTATCTTTACTTGATCTCTGAGGAAGTGTTGCATCAATGGTCTTAATGTAGGTGTTTGTGACCAGGTATCTCAATGATCTATGATAAGTGTTTGTAACCAGGTATCTCAGTGGTCTATAGTGAGAGTTTGTAACCCTAGGGATCTCAGTGGTCTATAGTAATTTTTTGTGATCAGGTATCTCAGTTGTCCATGGGTAGTGCGTCTGTTACTGTTCGTGACTAGGTACATGTAACTCAGTGAACTATTACCAGTGATTGTGACCAGTTATCTCAGTGGTTTATAGTATAATTAGAGTGTGTGACCAGATATATCAATGACCTGTAAGTAGAGTTTGTGAGTGACCACGTATCTGAAACGTTACATGTAATCAGTTAATCAATTTTTCATTTTCATATTTAAGAACTGATTATTTCACACGTTTCGAAAAGTGAAACATATAAAAATCAGTCAAAGTCATGGACCCAGGTCTAGTCTAATTCCTTGGTGGATTGACGAATCATATCTACATGTAGCTTATTTTTCCAGATCTCGTGAGTTACGTCCCCTTAACACCTTTCGACTCGTAGGTCAGACCACGGAATTAGATTGCTATCTAAGTCCGTGCTAGAATTGACCATTTTCAGCCAGTAATTAAACTTGCTTAATTATTCTGTTACCTCATGATTTCATCATGAAGAACAACTAAAAAGACGATTGGCAATTTGACACTCTAAAGTGTTCTTTTTTAGCTCACCTGGCCCGAAGGGCCAAGTGAGCTTATGGCATGGTGCGGCGTCCGTCGTCAACATTTTACTTTAAACAACTTCTTCTCAGTAACCATAAGGCCTAGGGTGATGATATTTGGCCAGAAGCATGCTGGGATGAAGGGCTACCAAGTTTGTTCAAATACATGACCTTGACTTATATTCTAGGTCACAGGGGTCAAATATGTTTAAAACATTTAAACAACTTCTTCTGAATAACCAATAGGCCTTGGGTGCATAAATTTGGCCAGTAACATGCTGGGATAAAGGG
>NW_018408049.1:3752-12753 GCF_002113885.1 Mizuhopecten yessoensis
ATATACACTTACAAACATATAGGCTAGAACATTCAACCAAGTTATAATTATAAGAAAGAAAAAGAAACATTATTTGATGACATTTGAAAACTTATAAAACACTTTCTTAGCAAATCATATATATGTTTGTACACTCAGACCACAGTCCATAACACACATACACACACACCCTCACATACACACATATATATATATATAATATGCATTAAGGAGACTTAATGGAATGCTTGATGTTTGTCATTTTTTGTAAGTTTCGTTGTTTTTAATTAAATAGAAGAGACAAAACTGATTAAATAACTTGTAAAAAGAAACTTTTTTCAACACGTCTAAAGACATTTGGTACATCTTAACCCATTACAAACCACCAGCAATTGCCGCCTTATTATATATAAATGAATCTCGAATCCCCCTCGACTTCCCATCTTGAACCTCTGAAATACACGATATATGCTATGTTGATATGGGTTCCAGCATTATGTGTTCTGTGACCCATATCAGTATAGCATGTGGGACTGACTTGAAGCAAATCAGACAAGGATAGGGACGGGGACGGGGGAGTCGTGTAGTGACACAGACACGAACTGACAAAGTAGGCTACGCATACTTACCTTTAACCCACACATGCGCGTACATACATGTATCTCAGGGGGCTCATCAGCATTGTCGTTGATAAACAAAGAATCTCTTCGTCTGATCGGTTCTCCTTTGCACTGAAGTGACTAGACTTGCACAGGCCTATCTTTCGTGAAGCCGACAGTTGTTTTCTTGTTGAAAGAGTGAAAAGCACATATTAAAATTGGTAGACCTTTTAGAGTCAAACCTGAAACTTGTCTGTTATGAGGTCAAAACAGGTAAAATTCACTCCAAACTCTTATATTGATCATGCAGGCTTCCCAGTGAAGTTTCCTGTTCCGGTCTTTTTAAACCAATCAGAATGTGGCAAATTTTGAAGCCCGCGATTTTCAAACCGGAAATATTTTGTATTGCGAAAGATGATTCGTCAAAAACGTCGATAACTTTAATTTTTAAACCCGTTTTAAGGAAGAAACACTTCAAACAATAACGCATATGTTTGCCTAGTTCACGTAAACAATGTCCATTTTTTTCGGTTCATGAAAAATCTACATATTTGCCTAAATTTACGAGTCAATACAAGCCCAATACCCCCAACTAGTAAACAAATGTCGATGTTTACTATGAAACATAAGTTGGGCTTGTTTATATTTTTTCAAAATCCACCTGTAACCTATAGTTCACTTATTACTATGTTGTATATCTTAGCCCTGTATGACCCCTGAACTAATCACTATATTGTTTATTCTAGCCCTGTATGACCCCTGGAAGGGGCTAGCATGAGTGTATTTCTGGGTGGTAACAGACCTGGGGAAAACTTTGGTAGTTGCCTATAATAATAATTTGAGGTTCTTACAATTCATCATAACCTAGTTCCTAGGTCGTCTCAAAGCAGTTCACAAATCATTTTCCCAGGGTTAGACACTTACTTTTTTTGGCTTGGTAGTACACAGGACTAGTTAAATAGATTATTTACTAGTCCTTTGTCAATGTAACTTGTCCAAGATTTCCTGATGTATGGAAACCTCGCGATCTACAGCATTAAACAGCAAAAGTAGGGGACAGTCCACAAGACTTAAAATAACTACTGCCATACAAATATAGTAAAGTTTGAGGAAAGTTTTGAGAATAATCATGCAATACCGATATATGTTATTAGCTCACCTGGTCCGAAGGACCAAGGTGAGCTTATGCCATACCGTGGCGTCCGTCGTCCGTCCGTCCGTCCGTGCGTCAACAATTTCTTTAAACGACTTCTTCTTCTTAACCACTGGTTGGAATTAAACTAAATTTGACTGGAAGCATCCCTAGGTGGTGGGGATTCATGGTGGGGCTGACCCCCCAGGGGCTGAGGGGCAGGGCCAAAAAGGGTATTTGGCTATACTGCTTTAAGTGACTTCTTCTCTGGAACTAAGAAGTGGATATCAACCATATTTGACTGGAAGCATCCCTAGGTTATGGTGATTACAAATTGTACAAATGGTGGGGCTGACTCCCCAGGGGACTAAGGGGCGGGGCCAAAAGGGGGCAATTTGGCTCGGAAGTATTCATGGGAGGCAGGGATTCAAAATTGTACAAATGGTGGGGCTGACCCCCCGGGCTAAGGGGTGGGTCCAATAAAATGCATTACTTGGAAATGGTTGAGATCCCCACCATATAACCATATATACAATTGCTGAGTATAAAGAGAAGAATGCACATTTGCTTCCAGGATGTCTCTAGGGTCTGGCCCCACCCTTGGAGACATAGTCCCTGGGCCATAACTTTAAAACGGTTGAGATCCCCACCCCAAAACTATATATACAAATGCTGGGCATAAAGAGACGAATGCAATCATGATATCAGAATAGACCCTGGGGTCTGACCGAACCCCTAGGGACCTAGTTTCTTAGTCACAGCTTGGAAACAGTTGAGAGCCCCACCCTATAACCGTATATATACAATTGCTGAGTATAAAGAGATGATTGCACATATGCTTCCAGGTTGGCCTTGGGGACTGCCCCACCCTTGGAGACTTAACCCCTGGGTCATAACTTTGAAATGGTTAATATCCCCACCCCAAAACTATATATACAATTGTTGGGCATAAAGAGACGAATGCAGTCATGATATTAGAATTGATCCCAGGGTCTGCCCCACCCTTGCAGACTTGGCCCCTGGGTCATAACTTTGAAACGGTTGAGATCCCCACCCCAAAACTATATATACAAATGCTTGGCAAAAAGAGACAAATGCAGTCACGATATTAGAATCGATCCTGGGGTCTGGCCACAACTCTAGGGACCTAGTTTCTGAGTCAAAGCTTGGAAACAGTTGGGATCCCCACCCCATAACCATACATAAAATTGCTGGGCATGAAAAATCTAATATAGCTATGCTACAAGGATTGGCCTTGGGGTCTGGCATATTCCCTTGATCTCATTTGGAGAATAGTTTGCCATGATTGCTTAGGTATCCAGGTGAGCGATACAGGCCCTCTGGGCCTCTTGTTTTTTGAAGTTTTCTAAATTTCATTTTTCACAAGTCCAAAGGACCAGTTAGGTAATTAGGTGATTCACTAGTCCTTGCTGAAATCTACTAGTCCAGGACTAGCGGACTAGTGTTAGTGTTGAACCTGTATCCGGGGCCATTGCAACCAGCCAATAACTTTCTCAACTCCCTGGGGAGCATACAGCCAGTGCTGCTATTCCGGCACTCACAGCTAGCATTCTACATTCTGCAATTCTAGCACTGCGCATGCCCAACCACATACATAAACGTACAAAAATAACAGGAATTTGAAATTGAATCAACAAAAACACTGAAAAGTGACGTGTTTATTTATTGCTATACATTTTACTGTAAGAAACAGCTAGATGATTTTTTTTTGCAAATCACATTGAAGGTTTTCTTTGATAAAAACTAAAATTTCCCTTAACGATAAACATGCAGTGGGATACAACAGGTCTATTACGATATCCATGCAGTGGGATACAACAGGTCTATTACGATATACATGCAGTGGGGTACAACAGGTCTATTACGATATACATGCAGTGGGATCCAACAGGTCTATTACGATATACATGCAGTGGGGTACAACAGGTCTATTACGATATACATGCAGTGGGATCCAACAGGTCTATTACGATATACATGCAGTGGGGTACAACAGGTCTATTACGATATACATGCAGTGGGATCCAACAGGTCTATTACGATATACATGCAGTGGGGTACAACAGGTCTATTACGATATACATGCAGTGGGATACAACAGGTCTATTGCGATATACATGCAGTGGGATACAACAGGTCTATTATGATATACATGCAGTGGGATACAACAGGTCTATTGCGATATACATGCAGTGGGATACAACAGGTCTATTACGATATCCATGCAGTGGGATACAACAGGTCTATTACGATAAACATGCAGTGGGATACCACAGGTCTAGTACGATATACATGCAGTGGGATACAGCAGGTCTATTACGATATACATGGAGTGGGATACAACAGGTCTATTGCGATATGCATGCAGTGGGATACAACAGGTCTATTACGATAAACATGCCGTGGAATACAACAGGTCTATTACGATATACATGCAGTGGGGTACAACAGGTCTATTACGATATACATGCAGTGGGGTACAACAGGTCTATTACGATATACATGCAGTGGGATCCAACAGGTCTATTACGATATACATGCAGTGGGGTACAACAGGTCTATTACGATATACATGCAGTGGGGTACAACAGGTCTATTACGATATACATGCAGTGGGGTACAACAGGTCTATTACGATATACATGCAGTGGGATCCAACAGGTCTATTACGATATACATGCAGTGGGGTACAACAGGTCTATTACGATATACATGCAGTGGGGTACAACAGGTCTATTACGATATACATGCAGTGGGATACAACAGGTCTATTGCGATATACATGCAGTGGGATACAACAGGTCTATTACAATAAACATGCTGTGGGATACAACAGGTCTATTACGATAAACATGCCGTGGAATACAACAGGTCTATTACGATATACATGCAGTGGGATACAACAGGTCGATTACGATATACATGCAGTGGGATACAACAGGTCTATTATGATATACATGCAGTGGGATACAACAGGTCTATTACGATAAACATGCCGTGGAATACAACAGGTCTATTACGATATACATGCAGTGGGATACAACAGGTCTATTACGATATACATGCAATGGGATACAACAAACAAACAAACACTTCAACTTTATTCCACAATTCAGTATCAATACAATTGCGTATGCTATGTCTATAGGGCGATTTAAGTTTATCAATAGAACTTTGAGCTTAAAGTTAGATTTGAAATTGTTTCGATTTTTCCCCGGAACAAATTTCGCGCATCGACAAATACAGTGAACACCGTAAATCCGACCTTGCCCTCCACGAGGGAGTTATTTTTAGAAGTTAATTCGAACTTTTCTCTTTGCTGTTTGTGTGAAGAATCCAGGCGTGAATTTATTGGTTGATTGTATTGGAACCTGACAACAGTCGATAGATTCTATAACAGCCTCGTTATTTGACATGTCGTCAGAAACTGAGGAACCGTGGATGCGAGACGCGTGAAACTGATAGCGTTTGAAGTGAGTGATCTTGCGACGGAGCCCAGGTTCGTTACAAATGTCTGAAATGTTTATTTGTGCTGTGACTCATATCAGTAGGTCTGTAACATATGTGTCAGTAGGTCTATAGAATATGTGTATTTCAGACATTTGTAACGAACCCCTGTTGATCAGTGCAGTGTAACAGACGATATAATTGTTTCCATTGCCGGCATTGGTGATTTCAACCGATGTGCATTTTGTACACTATTGCAAACATTGGTCTTGTTTTCGTTGTAATAAAAGTTTTTTTTAATTTTATTTTTTATTTTTTGCACATAAATTTACAATGACATTGTCAAATCTCACAATGCCCAGCGATATTTCAGCAGCCGTCATGTTTATTTATATTGGATATTGTAGTTCCGGTCAGTGTTGTATTATTACGCTAAGAATTGTGTCTCGTGATGCATGGTAATTAAAGTCCCATCAACGACACAGCTTTCAAGGAGGCTATATAGTGACAATGCCATGCAAATGTAAATATTGTGCGTTGAATATGCGTTTTTCTGGTTATTTAAGAAAACGATCGCTGGCTATGTACAGGTTATTTTAAGAATATGTGAGTGCTGAAATGTTTTTATTTAAAAAAAAAAGTTATATGTATAATAAAGTTTGCAAATTAAAAAGAAAATAGATATACAAATAAAATAGATAAATACATGAAATAATCGGTTTGAAGTTTAGCAATGACTTATATCTATATTCGAATATTTAGGCTGCGTCGTGTGCTGATTGATGTATGTATGTCTATACACGTACCTTAATTGGCCATTGAAATTATAAGTAGAAAATAATTGAGTAATTAGTTATTTGTATATTCTAGATATTTAATTTTCATACTTATATCATTCTGTTCATATGAATATATGAATCGAATTCAACTAAATCTACAAATACTTCCATCACTGCACGCATGGGCTGATGGTTTCGTAACGACACCAGGGTAGTCTGGATTGAAAAGAGGCTGATAATTAGTGCGTCTAAACGGCGAGTTTCATTTTATAAAAATATTTGTAGTTTTATCTCTATGTGTGTATGCTTTTTCGTTAATTCTATTGTCTATATTGTATCGGGGGTGCTTCCTGCGAGGTTCGAGAGGTACAAGGCCCCTGCCAACATTGACAATATATAGATTTTGATTACGTCATTGAAAATCATTGAGACCTAGCAATTTTACTACAGTAGTTGTGTATTCGGTATTTCTTTAAGCTAAATTAAGAGGACACATTATTGATAATTTTTAACATTTAATAAAATAGTGATGAGTATTCAACTAAGTATTTAAAATATTGAAAAGATTAATAAAGAAAGTGATTATGGTTAAACCACGAATGGCAAAAACCGCCACAAATGAAAAATAATATCAATAAATAATTAAATTGAATAAATATAACAACTTATTTAATAAATCAATAAAATGAAATAAATAAATGAACATAGTTACTTAAAAAAAACACCTAAATAAATGCAGGGGGTATAAATGGTAAAGGCAGTTGACATGTGTAGGTGATGTAGAAGGGTGTAGGTGGTTAAGGAAGTAGAAGTAAATGTTATGTAGGAGTGTATATGTGGTATATGAATTAAATGTGATGTAGGAGGGTATAGGTGGTATTGGAAGTAAATGTGATGTAGGAGGGTATAGGTGGTATTGGAAGTAAATATGATGTTGGAGGGTATAGGTGGTATAGGAAGTAAATGTTATGTAGGAGGGTATAGGTGGTATTGGAAGTAAATGTAATGTAGGAGGGTATATGTGGTATATGAAGTAAATATGATGTAGAAGGGTATAGGTGGTATAGAAAGTATAGGTGATGTAGGAGGATACCGTTAATAAAGCTGATGTAGAAGGGTATATGTGGTATAGGAAGTATAGGTGATGTAGGAGGGTAAAGGTGGTATAGGAAGTATAGGTGATGTAGGAGGATACAGTTAATAAAGCTGATGTAGGAGGGTATATATGGTATAGGAAGAATAGATGACATAGGAGGGTATAGATGGTATAGGAAGTATAGATGGTATAGGAAGTATAAGTGGTGTAGGAGAATATAGATGGTGTATGAAGTATAGATGATGTAGCAGGGTATAAGTGGTATATGAAGTAAAGATGATGTAGGAGGGTATAGGTGGTATAGGAAGAAAATGGGATGCTGGAAGATGTAGGTGGTATGTAAAGTACAGGCGAAGTAGGAAGATATAGTTAATAAAGCTGATGTAGGAGGGTATATGTGGTATAGGAAGTATAGGTGGTATAGGAAGTATTTATGACGTAGGGGGGGGGGGTATAGGGGGTATATGAAGTAAAGATGATGTAGGAGGGTATAGGTGGAAAATGAAGTTAAGGTGACGTAGAAGGGTATAGAAAGTAAAGGTGAGGTAGGAGGGTATAGGTGGTATAGGAAGTAAAGGTGATGTAGGAGGGTTAGGTTTGTATAAGAAGTAAAGGTGATGTAGGAAGTATAGCTGATGTAGGAGGCTATAGGTGGCTTAGGATGTATAGATGACGTAGGAGGGTATAGGTGGTATATGAGGTAAATGTGATGTAGGAGGGTAAAGGTGGTATAGGAAGTCAAGGTGATGTAGGAGGGTATAGATGGTATATGAAGCAAAGATGATGTAGGATGGTATAGTTGGTATATGACGTATAGGTGATGTAGGAGGGTATATGTGGTACAGGAAGTTAAGGTTACGTAAGAAGGTATAGAAAGTGAGGTGATGTAGGAGAGTTGGTGGTTATAGGAAATCAAGGTGATGTAGGAGGGTATAGATGGTACATTGTATACGAAGCAAAGATGATGTAGGATGGTAAAGGTGGTATAGGAAGTATAGGTGATGTAGGAGGGTATAGGTGGTGTAACAGAGTATAGGTGATGTAGGAGGGTATAAGTGGCATATGACGTATAGGTGATGTAGGAGGGTATATGTGGTACATTTTGTATTTACCAGTTTCTATACCTATTACAAGACTCGAGCGACTTGTAAAGAATAGAAACGTCAATCCAATCAAGCTTTTTACTTGACAATAAAGCAACATACAAAATGAATTTTGTCAACTACAGTATAACCTGTCTAAACTGGTCCCTGTCTAATACGGATCCCTGTCTAATCCGGCCTTAATTTGTGTTCCCGGCATATTCCCTATGTAAACCGGACCCTGTCCATTCCGAAAACCGGCGTTCCATGTAAAAACATCCTTTTATTCCGGTCCTTAAATTTCTCTCGGCCGGCTACAATCTAAAGGAAACATATTCTAAACAAAAAAGAGCTATCTAATGTCGGGTCGGTCTTTTATTTTTTTGTAAATAATTAAACGTTGTTATTGATTCATTTCATTGTTGCTTATGTTGACACACTTGTATACAGATCGTATGCAAAACACTACATTTTTGTATTTTCAAAAAATGTCATGCCAACCCTGTATAAACTGGACACCTGTGTAAAACGGCCAGAAAGTTTGGTTCCGGTGACATCCGGTTTAGACAGGTTAAACTGTATTTATAAACGATCCATGAACACTGACCAATGCCATTTTCAAAATAAGCTGTCGACATTTATATATGCACATAATATCGTTAAAGAAATCATTCTATTTCAAAATATCATCTTCCTTCATTTTTTTTTTATTTTATCATTTTATTTTTTGAAACATTTTCATCATTACAGAATAATTAAAATAGTAATTTTCACACTCATTCTTCATTCTTCAACCAACATTAAATACAAATTTTTTAATGATTTTTTGAGAGAGAGAGAGAGAGAGAGAGAGAGAGAGAGAGAGA
>NW_018408050.1:0-1715 GCF_002113885.1 Mizuhopecten yessoensis
ATTCGTTCAATCATTTTGATAAATCAAGTTATCAAGTGATGCTTTTCATAAACAAATTAAAAGTGATAATATAAATGTTTGCATTTGATAGCTAACTATAAGGTAACGCTTTAACACGTTGGTCATTGATATTGCTTTAACAACAACAAAATATAGTACAATTAAAACCGTGTGTGTACCGTGTTATCCAACCTCCTGGTACTGTAAATGTAATGCTTCCATTTCGGAGTTTCCCCTTTATTTATAAGTTATGTTGGAACCATTCTCTACGATGTATAGCATACAATGTTTCGTTGTAATCAAATTGATATGTATAGCGACTATATAGATGAAGTGCAAATCGATACCGTTACTAGTTATATAATTTTGATGTAAGGAAATTATTTTCCATTGCTAAGCATGACGCTATCACAATTTCCTATTAGCTTATCGGTTCATCAGTATGTGTCCAGTTAAAGTATTAACTTGCATTTGTGTTAATAATCGTAACGAAGACAATTATCAGTTAACATGTGTCTTGTAAAGAACTTGTTATACTACCAGCGTAAAGAACTTGTTATACTACCAGCAATGATTATCAATCCAATTTAAAATGAAACACTTTTCTAAATCTACAAATACGTCAATGGCTTTGTGTCTTCAATAAAATAGAGACCTTTATGATATGTGTTCAAAACAGAACTAGTGCTGATACATATTTCGTTCTTATTCTTTTCTATTCTGCAGCGNAATGTCGTTGTAGTTAAATCTCAATATATATTGTTTATCTTATTCAACAACGAACGCTAAGAAAATAGGTTCACTAAATTGCAATATACCATTTATTCGTTCAGCCATTTTGATAAATCTAGTTATCAAGTGATGCTTTGCATAAACATATTAAAAATGATGATATACATATTTGCGTTTTATAGCTAAGACCAGTTATAAGGTAACGCGTTAATACGTTGCTCATTGATATTGCTTAAACAACAACAAAATATAAAACAATTCAAACATTGTGTGTACCGTGTTATCCAACCTCTTGGTACTTTTTATGTAATGCTTCCATTTCGGAGTTTCCCCTTTATTTGTAAGTTATGTTGGAACTAATCTCTACGATGAATAACATTAAATATTTCGTTGTAATCGAATTGATATGTATAGCGACTATATAAATGAAGTGCAACTGGATACCGTTACTAGTCATATAATCCTAATGTAAGGAAAACAGTTTCTATTGTTAAACATGGCACTATCACAATTTCCTAGTACTTTTCCGAGCTTATCAGTTTATCACTATGTCTCCAGTTAAACTTTTAATTTGCATTTGTGTTAATGATCGTAACAAAGACAGTTATCAGTTAACATTTGTCTTTTAAATAACTTGTTATGCTATGTCTTGTAAAGAACTTGTTATACTACCAGCGTAAAGAACTTGTTATACTACCAGCAATGATTATCAATCCAATTTAAAATGAAACACTTTTCTAAATTTACAAAAACGTCAATGGCTTTGTGTCTCCAATAAAATAGAGACCTTTATGATATGTGTTCAAAACAGAACCAGTGCTGATACATATTTCATTCTTATTCTTTTCTATTCTGCAGCGGGGAAGTACACATTTTTATTTAGTGTTTACATCAAAGTGAACCTACATTTACCATAACCATCGATCTTGTACATCAATAATGACTTCCATGAGGTCCGTACAACTGATCATTTCTCAGAGTTC
>NW_018408050.1:3367-13214 GCF_002113885.1 Mizuhopecten yessoensis
AACTCGACTCTAGTCAGGTGTAGTAAACCATCATCGATAACATGTCCTGTTCATTTACATGACAAAATTCTAATTTCAATGGGTGCTAACTAAAGATGTCTTGTCAACCCATTTATTCCACAAATCATCAATTCATCATTCCAAACTTGCTTTTCCCTAAATCATTAAATTGGTGTTGGGAATAACGTTACATTGGTTGCAATTTGCATTATAGAATTTAATTATAATCTTACACGCCGTTTTAACAATATTTTCATGTAAATTCCAAAGCGTGAGAGTCAATTAATAACCTGGTTCCATGGCTGTTTAATTAATAAGGAAGCATTGTATTCCAGCGTGATGTGTTTCGATTTAAAGATTGGAATACGATTCTTTTACAAACCATCAGCTATCTAAAACTTTAATCGATTTAATATCAAAAGAATCGAAACATGAAATGTATTCCACTCCATTCATACATAGTTCCGTATACCAGGTACATATATACTGTATAACAACATTATTAAATTAAGTTGTTTAAAAGACGAAAATTAACCACAGCATTTTCCTATTATATTAAATTCTATAGCAAATATTAAAATTAGATTTGACACCTTTCATCAGCATTTTTAGCTCACCTGGCAAAGGGAATTGAATATTTATTAATGGAAGATGTGCATGCTTAGGGGAAAAAAACTCAATTTGATTAATTTGTATAAAATTTGTTTAAAAAGGTGCATGTGAGGCCCAATCGGGGAAATAGAGGAAAATTGGGACATAACATTGAAACTCATTTTCTTGTTGTCTTTCCCACCAAAACAGATTTATATGTAGATCTTCTTGCACCTTTGTTTCTTGTACTCCTTTGATAAACCTGAATGGTACTCAGCAGGTTTCAAATTGAAAACTAAAATACAAGGTGAGCTATAAAGGCCCATGGGCCTCTTGGTTTTTCATCGATTAGGACCTGCTTCAGCCATAGAACTCATCGTTTCGGATGCAAACGTTTTTCAGTTGCGTATTTTGATGATCAGATTATAGGAGCGTTGCATATGTGTATCCAATGCAACTTGCGATGTGAAGTCGATAATACACAAGGAAATTTCCCGAGAACGAAACATTTCTATAATTTAGATATTGTTATATGATTGACAGAGGAGTAGTTTCAAATTGGCTGGAATCTTATCAAGTTGTAGCTTTCCGTAAAGTCTAGGTCAATTACAGGATTTAAAATGTTGAAACGTTTTCTCTTAATTAAATTATGAGATTTTGTTTTCTATGAAACATCAAAATTCAATTAATGTTTTTTTTTTTCAATCACATTCTATATTTAGTTTGAAGTCTTTCATTATAGTCCGGTCATGGGTACCAGTTTCTAAAGATTCCAATAGTCAGAATCATATTCCTTAAATCTTTAATATTTTCAATATGAAGCTTCAATTTGATGCGTTATTTGTGTTCGAATCATTCTTTATAATGTGCCAGAGTATATGTTTAGTTGTAATTTTATTGATATAAACAGTGACTATTCTATTAAAAGTTTATAGTATTACTATTTATTACATTCCGTTGATGCAATAGGAAAAAAATAATTCTACCACTCTTTTGTGACGTAAATGAACAGGTTGGAATTTGATTTAACCTATATGTATGCACTGGAAAAGTGTTTGTAATCTGGTCATGATCATATACATGACGTTATGTATGGAACGTTTATATTCTAATGCTTGCAATACCTATTGCAATGTTATGAATTATTATGCGCATGGTATTTACACTTTTTATCTTTCTGAAATTAATAGTTATCAACAGTGTTACCTATTATGTCACTTTGTCCGTATCAACACTATTTTCTTAGATTGCAAAAAAAAATTCAACATATTGAATTATTAGACAAATACTTTTGATTACAAACCAAGGATATATATTACATGACTGCAGTCATGTGTATTTGAGGAAAAGCACTAACCTGTCCAGTTAATTCAAACGACAGTATAAAACGTCTGTGGCTACAAATCAAATATGTCTTGTCAACATCTTTATTAAAGAAATCTTTATTATCCCCCATCATGTCTTAATTTTTTTATACACTTGGAGAAGGATCTTGCGGTTCTTATTGCCTTCACTTACTATGAAATAGAAGTTATATTTTGTAAGTTGACAAACATTTAATGGTCGAGAACAAAACAAAAGAAGCATTTGCAATATATGGTTTACAGTATCTAGTTACTCACACTTGTTTTTAAAATTTGTTGCATGAGTAGTTTCTGTTAATGTAAATTGAGCTCGAACTTATGTTAAGTCGCTTAATAATTGGATTTATGCTGTGAACAATATATAATTGATTGCAACATATTCCATTGTAGAATTAAACCACATAGATTCATTATGATGCGATAAATATACACCCATTAAGTCGTTGTGTGGGCGTTCATTATATGACCATTTACCAATTCACCCATTTGATTTGTTTTGATAGAACAACATATCTAGATTAGGATATATCGTCTATCATATTTTTATTCACTTCCCTTAAAAAAACGTGCCACATTGAAACAATGCAAATGAATATGCATTTTGTCAAAAATATAACGATAAATGATTGATCTTGTTTTATGGGCGGATTGGTCGAGTGGGTAACGCTCCGGCCTTCCACGCGGGCGGCCGGGGTTCGATCCCCGAAGTCGTCGTATGCATAGCTATTCAGAGAAAGTGTTTTTCTCCTGCCCACACAACTCCAACAAGTGTTGTTATTTTTCGGATTGGTCCATAATTCAAGATGGCCGCCATATCTGCCATCTTGAAAAACACATTTTAAATTTCTTCTCCAGTTCCACTGGTGCCATTAGCCTAAAAATTGGTTGGGATGTATAGGAAAGGAAGCCGACAAAGTGTTGTTATTTTTCAGCCCCGTCAAAACTTCAACATGGCAGCCATGGTGGCCGTTTTGTAACATGATTGTGCAATCATGGTTTTCCTAAACAACACCTATTTTAAACTTCTTCTCAAGTTCTACCGGTGGGATTGAGCTGAAACTTTTCAGAAATGATCCTGAGATGGTCTTTACCAAGTGTTGTTATTTTTCGGGTGGGTCAAAAATCCAAGAAGACCACCATGACCGCCATCTTGAAAAACTCATTTTAAACTTCTTCTCAACTTTCACCAGTGGGATTGAGAATATTTCATTGAAAGATGAAAAATTACCATTCTCCCTGCTCAGTCTTTGTAGTCAGATAACCGTTTAGACCCATGGGTCTCTTGTTTAATGAATGGACAATAATAAACTGCGTGTAATCTTCGCAAATGAAATTTGAAAATGGATTTACATTCAATTGTTTTGTTGTCATGTGCTCCAGGGAAAACATACTGTTCTCTCTACTGTGTTGCCCTTCGTATAAATGCAGAAAAAAAGTTTGCTTTTTTTTCTACGTTGTTGCATCGATTACCTATAATTTAAAATGTAAATTTAAGGAATGAAACGCAATTCATGGAATATGTCCACAAACAAAATGTTGTAATAAACTTAAAAATGTAGGAAAAAGTCATTCCTCGGATAATTCTTTCCATTGAAGAACTGAAAGGTACATAATCTTCATATTTGGTGGCGTTTTTTTGGGATAGAGCCTGACAAAGTTTGAGAACGAAAATAATCTAAAAATCCGTATCAAGTCACAGAGGTCAAATATGTCAAACACTTCAAACAACTGTTGAAGAAGAACCAAAAAGCATAGAATCATGTAACAATATTTGGCTGGTAGTTTCAACAGATGGAGCCGACAAAGTTTGCGATTAAATTACAGGATAATATTAGATAAGAATATTTTGGTATGACTGCTTAAATATTCAGGTGAGCGATGCAGTCCCGTTGGAACTCTTGTTTAAGAATGTTCAAATATTTAGCATATGGATAGTTTTGTCATTGTTTTAATCACATCCCATATTTGGTTTGCAAATATTTGTGAATGTCCCGTTATCATTTCCGTTTTCTAAACGATTTCAATATTCAGAATCACAACCAGGACTAAAACTATATAAGATTTGCATCGATTAATTAAGACACTTTATGTTGCCTTAGTATTTTGTATTTGTCAAATTATACTGTTCTTATCTAAATATATTTGTTATTATCATAAAATCTTTAAAACACCTACAACAAGAGATAAAAGCATTGCATTACTTTTTCGTTTAAATTCGGGTATATCTATTATAGTATTTCTATATTTTGCATGTGTTATATTATACTGTTTTTCTTAAGATGTAACTAATGGAAACATATTGTGTTAAGATATGATACAAAATGTAAACGATATCGATTAACTCGTGCATTGTGTTTTTGATAAAATAGTACAATGTTCATAACAGTTATTTCCCCCAATATACGTAACGTATATTTTGTTGAATTTAGATACCTTTGTGACTGCAACCTTATACAAAAGTCATTGACTCGATGAATAACAAATTTTACTAGTGTGCTGAATCAATTCCTTTCTGATAAGAGACGGACATGATATGTTTTTTTTTATTATACAATATTCAGTAAAAGAGGTTATAACAACTGTACATTTCTGACAGTTTTTATCCTTGACGGAAGATGGTTTTAAATTGTAAAATTTTGAATTCCTACCCCAACCTTAGGGGCCAGGGTGGGGCCCAAAGGGGAAATTAAACAATATTTTTAAAAAATCTTCCTCTCCAAACTCAGAGGTACTACAGTCATTTTTTCAGCATGGATGGAAAGATCATCAGCGGCTTTATTTAAATTGTAATTTTTAGGACCCCCGAGCTATCCGTGTTCTCCCTTTGGGAGGGGGTTAAGTTTACTATAGTTTATATTGGGAAACAACACTTTTGGGTTTATTTTGACAATTTTTCTGTTGAAAATTATTCTTACTCGGTCAGAATTATCTGCAATGGGTGAGGGTGTAACATTGTAAAATTGGAATTCTTGCCCCATCCCCAGGGGCTAGGACGGGGCCCCAAAGGGAACATATACCAATATTTTAAAATTCTTATCCTTTGATGACATGACAAGTATTGTATTTGACCGCTAAGGCCTTTGGGCCCCTTGTTCTATTAAACATCACAATTCAATTAATGTTGAGTATTATATCGATTACATCCTACATTTGGTTTGCAGTCTTTCATGATAGTCCTGTAACAGTTACCAGTTTCTAAAGATTCCATTAGTCAGAATCATATAAATATTTGCATTTTTCAAAATGAAACCTTTAATATGTTCAATATGAAGCTTCAATTTGATGCGTAAGTTGTGTTGGAATCATTCTCTATAATGTATCAGAGTACATGTTTAGTTGTGAGGTTATTGATATAAACAATGACTATTCTAGCAAAAAAAAAATGATATTATAGCAATTAATTACATTCCATTGATTCAAAATTTCAATATTTCCACCACTTTTTCGTAATTTCCGACGTAAATGAAAAGATTGAAATTCGATTAGCCTATTATATGCACTGTAAATATTTTTGTTATGTGGTCATGATCATATACATGTCGTCATGTATAATAGAACGTGTAACTTATAATAGTTGCAAAACCTTCAGCAATAATTTACTAATTGAGGTTAACATACAATGGTCAATTTTATCAAATCTGCAGCTGCGTTTATGACTTTGTGTCCCAAATAAAAGCAATGCTTGTTTTGTATGATATGTTTTAAATGCCACAGCTTTTGATAAAATTTGCCTTTCTGTTTCCTTTTCATTCTGCAGTGGGTAAGTACAATCTTTTTTATTTATTTCTTACATAAAAGTGAACACACATTTTCCATAAAAAGATAGATAAAATGTTTTATATTATCAATAAGAGTAACAAATAATGATTCCATACGGCAATCGTTACAGTTGTGTTATGCATACAATTGACAATTTATCACAGTTGCTTGTATTGAATTAAAATCACGCATTGCGAGTATTATCGATGTTATACATTGAAATGCACATGGTTTTTATACTTATGTTTTTTCTAAAATTAATATGTATCAATCGCTTTACCCATCACGTTATTTTGTCCGTATCAATACTATTTCCTTGGATTCCGAAAATATTAGTCGGACCATTTCTAATTATTTGACATAAATCCTTGATAACAAACCAAGGCTGTATTATACTCGACTGTAGTCAGGTGTATTGACGAAATAACACTCATCTGTCCTGTTCATTGTTTCAATATAAAATATAAAACGTCTGTGGCTACAAACCAGATTTGTGTATGGTCAACCTTTTTTATTTAACAAACAATTAATTCCCACCATTCATGTCTTAATTCTTTTATACCTCGGAGAAAGAACCTCTCGTTCATATTGCCTTCACTTAATATGAAATAGAAGTTTAATTTTGTAAGTTGACTTACATTTAATGGTCGAGAACAAAACAAAAGAAGCATTTGCAATAGAATATGGTTTACAGTATTTAGTTACTCACATTTGTTTTTAAAATTCGTTGCATGAGTAGTTTCTGTTAATGTAAATTGAGCTTGAACTTATGTTAAGTCGCTTAATAATTGAATTGATGCTGTGAACAATATTAATGGTCGAGAACAAAACAAAAGAAGCATTTGCAATAGAATATGGTTTACAGTATTTAGTTACTCACATTTGTTTTTAAAATTCTGTGGACGTTCATTATATGACCATTTACCAATTCACCCATTTGATTTGTTTTGATAGAACAACATATCTAGATTGGGATATATCGTCTATCATATTTTTATTCACTTCCCTTAAAAAACGTGCCACATTGAAACAATGCAATATGAATATGCATTTTGTCAAAAATATAACGAAAAATGATTGATCTTGTTTTATGGGCGGATTGGTCGAGTGGGTAACGCTCCGGCCTTCCACGCGGGCGGCCGGGGTTCGATCCCCGAAGTCGTCGTATGCATAGCTATTCAGTGAAAGTGTTTTTTTCCTGCCCACACAACTCCAACAAGTGTTGTTATTTTTCGGATTGGTCCATAATTCAAGAGGGCCGCCATGTCTGCCATCTTGAAAAACACATTTTAAACTTCTTCTCCAGTTCCACTGGTGCCATTAGCCTAAAAATTGGTTGGGATGTATAGGAAAGGAAGCCGACAAAGTGTTGTTATTTTTCAGCCCCGTCAAAACTTCAACATGGCAGCCATGGTGGCCGTTTTGTAACATGATTGTGCAATCATGGTTTTCCTAAACAACACCTATTTTAAACTTCTTCTCAAGTTCCACCGGTGGGATTGAGCTGAAACTTTTCAGAAATGATTCTGAGATGGTCTTTACCAAGTGTTGTTATTTTTCGGGTGGGTCAAAAATCCAAGATGGCCACCATGACCGCCTTCTTGAAAAACTCTTTTTCAACTTCTTCTCAACTTTCACCAGTGGGATTGAGAATATTTCATAGAAAGATGAAAAGTTACCATTCTCCCTGCTCAGTCTTTGTAGTCAGATAACCGTTTAGACCCATGGGTCTCTTGTTTAATGAATGGACAATAATAAACTGCGTGTAATCTTCGCAAATGAAATTTGAAAATGGATTTACATTCAATTGTTTTGTTGTCATGTGCTCCAGGAAAAATATAATGTTCTCTCTACTGTGTTGCCCTTCGTATAAATGCAGAAAAAAAAGTTTGCTTTGTTTTCTACGTTGTTGCATCGATTACCTAAAATTTAAAATGTAAATTTAATGAATGGAACGCAATTCATGGAATATGTCCACAAACAAAATGTTATAATAAACTTAAAAATGTAGGAAAAAGTCATTCCTCAGATAATTCTTTCCATTGAAGAACTAAAAGGTACTAATCTTCATATTTGGTGGCGTTTTTTTGGGATAGAGCCTGACACAGTTTGAGAATGAAAATAATCTAGAAATCCGTATCAGGTCACAGAGGTCAAATATGTTAAACTATTCAAATAACTTTTGAAGAAGAACCAAAAAGCATAGAATCATGTAACAATATTTGGCTGGTAGTTTCAACAGATGGAGCCGACAAAGTTTGCGAGTAAATTACAGGATAATATTAAATAAGAGTGTTTTGCTATAACTGCTTAAATATTCAGGTGAGCGATGGAGGCTCTTTGGAACTCTTGTTTAAGAATGTTCAAAGATTTAGCATATGGATAGTTTTGTCATTGTTTTAATCACATCCCATATTTGGTTTGCAAACATTTGTGAATGTCCCGTTGTCATTTCCGTTTTCTAAACGATTTCGATATTCAGAATCACAACCAGGACTAAAACTATTAAAGATTTGCATCGGTTGATTAAGACACTTTATGTTGCCCAAGTATTTTGAATGTGTCAAAGTATACTGTTCTTATCTAAGTATATTTGTTATTATCATAAAATCTGAAAAACACATACAACAAGAGATAAAAGCATTGCATTACTTTTTCGTTTAAATTCGGGTATATCTATTATAGTGTTTCTATATTTTGCATGTGTTATATTATACTGTTTTTCTTAAGATGTAACTAATGGAAACATATTGTGTTAAGATATGATACAAAATGTAAACGGTATCGATGAACTCGTGCATTGTGTTTTTGATAAAATAGTACAATGTTCATAACAGTTATTTCCCCAGTATACGTAACGTATATTTTGTTTAATTTAGATACCTTTGTGACTGCAACCTTATACAAAAGTCATTGGCTCGATGAATAACAAATTTTACTAATTTGCTAAATCAATGCCTTTCTGATAAGAGGCCGTAATGATATACGTTTTTAGCTCACCTGGCCCGAAGGGTGCGGCATCCGTCGTTCGTCGACAATATTTTACTTAAAACAACTTCTTCTCAATAACCAAAAGGCCTAGGGTGAAGGTATTTGGCCTGTAGCATGCTGGGATGAAGGACTGCCAAGTGTGTCCAATTGAATGACCTTGACCCACTTCCAAGGTCACAGGGTCAAATGAGTTAAAATCTTTAAACGACTTCTACTCAATAACCAAAAGGCTAAGAGTACTGAAATTGGGCCTGTAGCATGCTGGGATGAAGTACTACCACATTGTTCAAATAGATGGCCTTGACCCACTTTCAATGCCACAGGGGTCAAATATGTTTAAGTCTTCAAACGACTTCTACTCAATAACCAAGAGGCCCAGGGTACTAATATTGGACCTGTAGCATGCTGGGACGAAGGACTACCAAGTTTGTTCAAATGAATGACATTGACTTATATTCAAGGTCACAGGGGTCAAATATGTTAAATACCTGTAATACGACTGCTTCTGAATAACCAAAATGCCTCGGACGATGATGATATTTGGCCAGTAGCATGCTGGAATAAAGGACAACTGAGTTTGTCCAAATGAAAACAAAAACCTTTTAACAACTTCTTCTGAACAAGGTGATGATATTTTGCCAGTAACATGCTCGGATGAAGGGCTACCAAGTTTGTTCAAATGAATGACTTTGACCTGTATTCAAGGTCACAAGGGTTTAATATGTTAAAAACCTTTAAAAGAACTTCTTATAAATAACCATGAGGCCTAGGGTTATGATATTTGGCTAGTAGCATGCTTGGATGACCTTCATCTTTTTTCAAGGTCACATAATGTGTTAAGGTATCATACAAAACGTAAACGGTATCGATTAACTCGGGTATTCTGTTTTTGATATCTATACCTTAAAATAGTGCAATGTTCATAACAGTTATTTCCCCAGTATACGTAACGTATATTTTGTTGAATTTAGATACCTTTGTGACTGCAACCTTATTCAAAAGTCATTAGCTCGATGATTAACAAATCTTACTAGTGTGCTGAATCAATGCCTTTCTGATAAGAGACCGAAATGATATATGTTTTTTATTATACAACATTCAGTAAAAGAGGTTATAACAACTGTACATTTCTGACAGTTTTC
>NW_018408050.1:15103-17940 GCF_002113885.1 Mizuhopecten yessoensis
CGTAATTTTTGACATAAATGAACAAGTTGAAATTCGATTAGCCTTTATGTATGCACTTGAAATATTTTTGTTATGTGGTCATGATCATATACATGACGTTATGTATGGAACGTGTCTCTTGTAATGCTTGCAATACCTTCAGCAATTATTACTTATTGAGGTTAACACGCAATAGTCAATTTTATACAATCTGCATCTACGTTAATGACTTTGTGTCCCAAATAAAAGCAATGCTTGTTTTGTATGATATGTCTTAAATGCCACACCTTTTGATAATATTTACCTTTCTGTTTCCTTTTCATTCTGCAGCCGGTAAGTACAATCTTTTATTATTTATTTCTTACATAAAAGTGAAAACACATTTTCCATAAAAAGATAAGATACAATTTTATGATATTTTTTATCAATAAGAGTAACAAAGAATGATTCTATACGTCACTCGTTACAGTTGTGTAATGCATACAGTTGACACTTTCTCACAGTTGCTTGGATTGAAATTCAATCACGCATCCGAGGATTATCGATGTTATAAATATTAAAATGTACATGATTTTAATCGCACTACCCTTTATATATCATTTTTTTCGTGTCAACATTATTTTCTTTGATTGCCAAAATATTAGTCAGCCAATGTTTCATTAATTGATATAAAATCCTTGATAACAAACAAAGGCAATAGTATATTTGGTTGTAGTCAGGTGTATTGAAGAAATAGCACTAACCTGTTCTGTTCATTGAAACGACAATATAAATGCCTGTGGCTACAAACCAAATACGTCTTGTCAACCTTTTTTATTTAACAAACCATTAATATCCACCATTTATGTCTTTTATACTCTTGGAGAAAGATCTTGCGGTTCATATTGCCTTCAGTAAATATGAAATAGAAGTTTAATTTTGTGAGTTGACTTACATTTAATGGTCGAGAACAAAACAAAAGAAGCATTTGCAATAGAATATGTTGTTTACAGTATTAGGTTACTTTTTTTTAATTTGATGCGTGAGTAGTTTGTGTTAATATGAATTGAGCTCGAACTTATGTTAAGTCGCTAAATAATTGAAATTTTACTAGGAACAATGTAACATTGATTGCAACATATTAGTATAACATTGTAGTATTAAACCACATTGACTTCAATATGATGCGATACGTATACACAAATTAAGTATTTATGGGAATGTCTATTATATCACCATTTACCAATATAGCCGTTGCATTTGTTTTGATAGAACAACATATCTAGATGACAATATATCATCTTTCATATTTTCATTAAATTCCCTTAAAAAAGGTGCCACATTGAAACAATGAAAACGAATATGTATTTTGTCAAAAATATAACGAAATATTACCGATCTTTAATCATAGATAGCAGAGTACAGTAGAAATGGCCTGATTATAAAAAATAAAGGACATATCTCAGATAAGTGGTTTTAAATAAATTTGGTCTGGAGCATCATTGGGTAAAGGGCACTCAATTTTGTATAAGCGGAGGGTGCAGCAGCCCCGGGGGCAGAAAAGCGGGGCCCAATAGGGTAAATAGAGATAAAACCTTTAAAACCATTCTTCTATTATAGAGATTAAGGAATTTTATCCATATTTAGTCTGGAGCATCTTTGGTCCAAGGGGACTCAATGTTGTATAAACGGAGGGTGTGGTCCCCTGAGGGCAGAGGAGTGGATCCGAATAGGGGAAATAGAGGTAAACCTTTAAAAATGCGTATTCTACCATAGGGATTAAGATATTTCATCCAGGTTTGATCTGAGGGATCCTTAGGCCAAGGGCACTAAATTTATGGTATAAATGGTAGACGTCCCTACGCAACGACTGTTTGAGGAGATATATAAACTGTGTTAAAAGTTGATACTGTGCTTAGAATGTAGCCTTTACACATTGTTTTTGGACATATTTAGCGCATATAACGTCGAAGGATGTGGGGTTTGTAAATAATGGAGAAAATATTCGAAGGTTGCAGCTACTCATATTACCTGATTAATGCAGAGTTCTGTTGACATTGATAATCTTAAGTAGTCATGGAACATTCCAAATATATCTTACGTTAATGTTGGGAAGCACTCATTTAGATTCTTGATAAAAGTTACATTCTAAAGTCTAGTATCTACGCGTGTATTATAATCATGTATTCATACTCTCATAGTTTGAAGCATGTGATCTGAACAGATCTTTTCGATTTTTTGTTCATGTTCCAACGTGTTAAAAGATCGAACATCGTTCAAATCGATCGATATTTGTATTGTTAATTAAACAATCCTAAACAAACATCCCGTTTATCAAATAATGCAGTAACTTTCAATGTTTTTACTAAAAATCATCAAGTCAACAATTTACCTGGAAAGCCTTTAAAACAAAAAGAATACAATAAGTTATGTATTTCGTATAAAAACTAGAAAAAGCATGCATCAATTAACTAAGCTTCGCGCTATTACACAATTGAATTGTATGAATGAGTATAAAATAGGCAGGCGGGAGAGAAATTTAATTTTGTTTTAGTGTAATTATATTGTTACGTAGAAGTGATTGTGTTAAATTTTAATTAAAGATACTGTTAAAGCTATATATTGTCACTCTGAAGACGATTTTGTTACTTTAAACACATTGAAACTCATTACCTCATATGAACCTTAGTTTTATAAATCACCAACAGAAACAACTTCTTTCTCAAACTAAACCCGTCGCTATTTCATTATTACCTCACCTGGTCCGAAGGACCAAGGTGAGCTTATGCCATACCGTGGCGTCCGTCGTCCGTCCGTCTTCCGTCCGTCCGTATGTCCGTCTGTCCGTCCGTCCGTACGTCAACAATTTCTTTAAACGA
>NW_018408050.1:21347-23093 GCF_002113885.1 Mizuhopecten yessoensis
TCTTTCTGATAAGAGACCGAAATGATCTATGTTTTTTATTATACAACATTCAGTAAAAGAGGTTATAAAAACTGTACATTTCTGACATTTTTCTTTTGACAGGTTAGGTTAGTCGACATTATTTTTTATGATATCGGCATAATTCGAGAATATGTCAACAACATCTGTGAATATATCGACATAATTCATTGGTAAACATTTACTGCTCCTAAAGCCGATATTCCACCGCAAAGGTTTTGCTATTAAATTGAATACTATATTCAATGACTTAGATCTTTCATCAGAAATGTTATCATCGATTTTAACCTGCTTCAATCATAGGCCTTATCGTTTTGCATAATATGTTTCGGTTGCAAAGGTTTTGCAATTGCGTATTTAGACGAGGAGATTATAAGAGCGTTGCATATGTGAATTCAATGCAATTTGCCGTGTAAAGTCGATGATACATATGAAAATTTCTATTTTAAATCAGCATCTTAATGACATAGGTACGGCAATCTGCCGAGTGGCCGCGGGGGCCGGTTGGTTTAGGTGTCTAACATTCTGCCACCACTAGTCCTCTATAACTGGATGGCGGGTTCGAGGCCTTCGCTGGGCAGTCCCAGATACTGTTCGCAGGTGGATGTTTTTCTCCGGGTACTCCGTTTGTATTCACTATTAAAACCTGACACGCCCTTAAATGACCATAGCTGTTAATAGAACGTAACACACACAAATACAATCTGCCTAACGACTGTTTGAGGAGATATATACACTGTGAAAAGTTGATACTGTGCTTAGAATGTAGCTTTTACACATTGTTTTTGGACATATTTAGCGCATATAAGGTCGAAAGATGTGGGGTTTGTAAATATTGGAGAAAATATTCGAAGGTTGCAGCTACTCATATCACCTGATTAATGCAGAGTTCTGTTGACATTGATAATCTTAAGTAGTCATGGAACATTCCAAATATATCTTACGTTAATGTTGGGAAGCAATCATTTAGATTCTTGATAAAAGTTACATTCTAAAATCTAGTATCTACGCGTGTATTATAATCATGTATTCATACTCTCATAGTTTAAAGCATGTGATCTGAACAGATCTTTTCGATTTTTTGTCCATGTTCCAACGTGTTAAAAGATCGAACATCGTTCAAATCCATCGATATTTGTATTGTTAATTAAACAATCCTAAACAAACATCCCGTTTATCAAATAATTAAGGAACTGTCAATCATCAAGTCAAAAATTTACTTGGAAAGCCTTTAAAACAAAAAGAATACAATAAGTTATGTATTTCGTATAAAAAATAGAAAAAAACATCCATCAATTAACTAAGCTTCGCGCTAATACTCAATTGAATTGTATGAATGAGTATAAAATAGGCAGGTTGGAGAGAAATTTAATTCTGTTTTAGTGTAATTATATTGTTACGTAGAAGTGATTGTGTTAAATTTTAATTAAAGATATTGTTAAAGCTATATATTGTCACTCTGAATACGATTTTGTTACTTTAAACACATTGAAACTCATTACCTCATATTAACCATAATTTTATAAATCACCTACAGAAACAACTTCTTTCTCAAACTAATCCCGTCGCTATTTCATTATATTACCAAACATGTTAAGAGTAATTCGAATATATCTTTTGCTATGTCGATATTTTTTGATAAAGTTCGTTTTCTCTGTCGATGACTGATATGCTTATATTAAGATATATATATCACAGGAGGTTGCACAATGAGTGACAGTTTTTCAG
>NW_018408051.1:0-729 GCF_002113885.1 Mizuhopecten yessoensis
ACTGAACTGTATGTATTTACATAACGAATGAACTTTATGTTTTTAATTAACGACTGAACTGTATATAATTATATAACGACTGAACTATTTGTATTTACATAACGATTGAAGTTGATGTAATTACATAACGAGTGAACTGTATGTATTTACAAAACAACTAAACCGTATGTATTTACATAACCACTGAACTGTATGTGTTTGAATAACAACTGAAATGTATGTAATTACACAACGACTGAACTGAATGAATTTACATAACGAATGAACTGTATGCATTTACATAACGACTGAACTGTATGTATTTACAAAACGACTGAACTGTATGTATTAATTACATAACGACTGAACTGTATGTATTTCAATAACGACTGAACTGTATGTATTTACATCACGACTGAACTGTATGTATTTAAATAACGACTGAACTGTATGGATTTACATAACCACTGAACTGTATGTATTAACATTACGACTGGACTGTATGCATTTAGATAACGACTGACTTAAATATAATTACATAACGACTGAACTGTATGTATTTCAATAACGACTGAACTGTATGTATTTACATCACGACTGAACTGTATGTATTTAAATAACGACTGAACTGTATGTAATTACATAACGACTGAACTGTATGTAATTACATAACGACTGAACTGTATGTACTTACATCCCGAGTGAACTGTATGTATTTACATGACGATTAAACTGTATGTATTTACATAA
>NW_018408051.1:4655-5018 GCF_002113885.1 Mizuhopecten yessoensis
CATTTACAAAACGACTGAACTGTATGTACTTACATCACGACTGAACTGTATGTATTTACATCATGACTGAACTGTATGCATTTACATAACGACTGAACTGTATGTATTTACATTACGACTGAATTGTAAGGATTTACATAACGATTAAACTGNAACTGTATGTATTTACATAACGACTGAACTGTATGTAATTACATAACGACTGAACTGTATGTATTTACATCACGAATGAACTGTATGTATTTACATAACGATTAAACTGTATATATCTACATAACGATTGAACAGTATGTATTTACATAACGACTTAACTGTATATATTTACATAACGACTGAACAGTATGTATTTACATAACCACTGAA
>NW_018408051.1:5064-5420 GCF_002113885.1 Mizuhopecten yessoensis
AATAACGACTGAACTGTATGGATTTACATCACGACAGAACTGTATGTATTTACATAACGACTGAACTGTATGTATTTACATACCGATTAAACTGTATATATTTACATAACGATTGAACTGTATGTATTTACATAACGACTGAACAGTTTGTATGTATATAACGACTAAACTGTATGTATAAACATAACGATTAAACTTTATGTAGTTACATGACAACTGAACTGTATGTATTTACATAACGATTGAACTGTATGTATTTACATAACGACTGAACTTTATGTTTTTAAATAACGACTGAACTGTATATAATTATATAACGACTGAATTATATGTATTTACATAACGACTGAACTGTA
>NW_018408051.1:5461-5886 GCF_002113885.1 Mizuhopecten yessoensis
CTGTATGTATTTACATAACGACTGAACTGTATGTTTTTACATCACGACTGAACTGTATGTATTTAAATAACGACTGAACTGTATGTAATTACATAACAACTGAACTGTATGTAATTACACAACGACTGAACTGTATGTATTTACAACACGACTGAACTGTATGTATTTAAATAACGACTGAACTGTATGTAATTACATAACGACTGAACTGTATGTAATTACATAACGACTGAACTGTATGTATTTACATCACGAATGAACTTTTTGTATTTACATCACGATTAAACTGTATATATTTACATAACGATTGAACTGTATGTATTTACATAACGACTGGACAGTATGTATGTATATAACGACTAAACTGTTTGTATTTGCAAAACGATTAAACTGTATGTAGTTACATCACAACTGAACTGTATATA
>NW_018408052.1:0-730 GCF_002113885.1 Mizuhopecten yessoensis
GACAATATTCACTGTCACCTGCTAATAAATGTCATATTTATATAACGTCAACAAATTACATCGTCAAAAATCTACAGCATCAACNCAATAATCTACAACGTCAACAATCTACAACGTCAACAATCTACAACGTCAACAATCTACAACGTCAACAATCTATAGCGTCAACAATATATAGCGTCAAACAATTTCAACGTCAACGATCTACAACGGCAACAATCTACAGCATCAACAAACTACAGCTTCAACAATATTCAGCGTCAACAAACCACAGCGTCAATAATCTACAAAGTCAATAATCTACAACGTCAACAGTCTACAACGTCAACAATCTACAGCGTCAATAATCTACAAAGTCAACAATCTACAAAGTCAACAATCTACAACGTCACCAAACTAAAACGTCAACAATCTTCAACGGCAACAATCTACAGTGCAAACAAACCACAGCGTCAACAATCTACAACGTCAACAATCTACAGCGTCAACAAACCACAGCGTCAACAATCTACAACGTCAACAATCTACAGCGTCAACAATCTACAACGTCAACAATCTACAACATCAACAATCTACAACGTCAACAATCTACAACATCAACAATCTACAACGTCAACAATCTACAACATCAACAATCTACAACGTCAACAATCTACAACGTCAACAATCTACAGCGCAAACAAATCCCAGCGTCAACAATCTACAACGTCAACAATCTACAACGTCAACA
>NW_018408052.1:13963-19245 GCF_002113885.1 Mizuhopecten yessoensis
CTGCTAGAAAGGCAAGACGACTGTTTGTCATTTGTATTAAACGTTTATTTGGATTTTTTTTAGAATTTTTTAAAAGGAAACAGACAAAACGGAGTTTTTGAATATGAAACAGACAAAACGAAATACAAAAATGTAAATTTTTAATATGAAAGAGACAGAACAAAAAATATGTTTCGTTTCTTAAACCCATTTTGTCAGTAAATGAAGATCCGTGTTAATGTTCTCCTCGGTATAATTTGACCAATCGGTATGTCTTTAGCAAAGTTAATTACCTTTGATACAATTAAAACTTCCATTTACCACCTGCCCGTCGTTATCACTTTTCTACAAATTAGACACGTTGTCGTCATTTTAAACAAAGACAGCGTTACATTGAAAAGAAAAACATATGTTATATCTTTTAAAGTAAAACAAAAATATTGCTTCTAATTAATTTTAGCCACACCATAACCGCAAAACTTGCCTCGTTAACAAAAAATGCATATTTCAAAAGTATGCATTGTTTAAAAATCCATGTTCATACATGTGGTTTCCCCGACTAAAAAGGGATAACATATCCTTCGCTAATTAACCGTTAAGGTGACTGTCACGGAAAATCTACAATTGTAGAGTAATTTAAAGACTGGAAAGATGGGTAGCATGTTTAACTTGTGAGGAAAATGATTAAAAGTTTAATTGACAGGGACACATTTTTGTTTCATAAGAACAAAGAATAACACGCCAAACACAAATACAGTAACTCAAACGGTGACTGAACACGTATGCAATTTTATCTACTATTTTGAATCTTGAACATCTATCAACAAAGGAGAAAATTAATTAATACAAATATTGAGAATCGGCCACGGAGTTTTGTCAGACAGGGTTTCGATTATGTTAGATTAAATGAAACAAACTTGTAATCAACAGCACAACTTCAACAAAAACTCACCGACAACCGTTCGCTTTTAACAGGCAAAACACGTGCGGGGAATTTTTCGAACAGTTCGGTAATTCATCTAGACTTGATATTACTATAAACAGCTCTATCTCCGACGCTACTTTACACGATACACGCGCATATTTCATATCGGTATGGCGCGTGCCCGACACGTGAGTACCACCTGCCCTTGTTCAGCCTCGTTCTGAGTAAGTTCCTTTGTAAGTGCTGAGTCCCTGGGGAGTTGTATTTTAGATTATATGTTGGTAGGCATATGCACAAGGGTGTCCTTGGTTAATAGTAACGGTTTTTTTTAATATAAAGGAATATTTTTATAGGCATGTTATATTTGCTTATAAAATTTTATGAGAGAGGGTGCAACAGGAACACTGAAGAAGGTATTTTCTTTCATATTGTTTCTAATGCACAGTACAATTTCTAAAATGTTTTATTATACTTTATTTATTTTTACAACAATTATGAAACAAGTTTTTCTAACTTATAATATTAATCACTCTTGTTTGCGCGCAGAGGATCTTAATTTGGGAGGAAACCGGAGTACCCGGAGAAAACCAAATCGGTCGAGTAGGTGACCTTTATAGCTAATACATGAACCTTTTCACGTCCGATCGGGAATTCGAACCCCCGCCGTCTTGGTGGAACTCAATAGCGCTTTCCATTACACCACCCAGCAGTTCGTAAAAGTAAAATTGAACCTCGTTAATCCGAACTCGAGCAATCCAGACGTTGTCTTGAGAAACTGAAATACATCGTTCTTTTAGGCAACTATAGATATTTTGAAATACATTTCAAGGTGAACAAAAGCTTGAAGTTGTGATAAATATACCAGCTGGAGGGCTTGGATTTAATCAGATATTTCCAAGAATATATGGATCACTAAACCACGCGATTGAATATACTATGCTTTTTTATTTTACAAAAAATTATCAAACAAAATTCATTGACTTAATTTAATCAAGCGTGATTCCCCGGATGGAAGCCTGTAAAGAGTCTTAATGTGGAAGGAAATTAAACCGGAGTACCCAGAGAAAACCATCTTAGTCGGGTAGCTGATAAAATCCTTGGTGAAAGGCGAGCGCGCTATCCACTGCGCCACTGCACCATGCACCCATCCGACCATCCACATTTTCGTGAGATTTCCAATGTATTATATACTCGTACACTTTCGTATATATTCATATAAATATTTTGCATGTTATTGATAAAGAACTTTACTGATTATAAAAGCAGAGTTAATCTGACAGGATTATTTCGGAGTCATTTAATAGCTAAATTTAGATATTACAGAATGTATCTTCGAGATATTACAAAATTTATTCTGCTTCTTGTAATTTTTAAATCAAAATGTTCCGACCATTTTCTCGTTGTTTGTCATGAACTGGAGACAATGTTATAAAGTGATTTTTAACATTCTACATCATGTACATTTGTACCTTGGTGCAAAATCTGGCTCCCGGTAAAGGAGCTGCTTCACTCATTATTGTAAAAACAACACTTTCCAAATAAATTAACCTCCAATTAACTAGATTAATAAATGAAAAATAGATTAATAAAGAAATACAAGCGAAAATATAAAAATGGTGGCAATCAGTCATCTTGTAATAAAACATATTGTTACAATTTTATCAGTGAAATCATAGGGGACTGGTCGATTTTTCCAAGTTTTTAATAACGTACATTTGTAATTTTAAAACTCAGTATTTAAAAATAAAATGTTCACACTAATCTTTGTATAGTGTTTATAACAAAAAACATTATATGTATGCCTTTGTAGAGTTAATGTAAAATTGTTATTGATCCTTGATAAAATCTTTTTAATAGTGTTATTAAATGAATAAAAAATGAGAAATGGATAACTTTTGTGTGTTTTATATTAAGTAAATATAATTAGACTTTCGGTACTGAAATAGCAAAAATCTATAATAGAAAAAACAAATCTATTTGTGAGAGCGCCTCAATTTTAAAACTAAATTGATGAATTCAGCGTCAAAACCCCCGTGATTGGAGCAATGTATCCTGTTTGAAATCAAATTTTGTGGTGAAAACAGTTGATCTTGGTTTCCCTCCTTTAAGATATCGCTTCCCTTTTGAACTAATCTGTGGCGGAACCGTCTGTAACGGCCTGTAAATGTTGTTGTCGTCGTAAAGGTCGGCTGTAGCTCTCTCCTGTTCTAAAATAAATAGAGTCTATGGGATGATGATGTCGGTTTTGGGTAAAATTAAAAACCGAGAGTAACCTTATGTTTAATTGCCTGAAATAACACTTGTGATAGACTAATCCTGAGACATTACATTTTGATCGGCTTCCACTTAAAAAATGTGGTAAGGTCTCATTAAACATTTTTTCTTGGTTAGTGTAAAAAAATAAATACAACACTTTGATTTAGACGCGAACGTAAGATTGATTTTGAAACCACATATGTTATTTCTTTTATTCCCGAAAAGAGGATATAAGGAAGTAATTGACGGAAATAATGAAAACAAAATCGTTCCTTGGTTATTCAAAAACATTTTCATAATTCAAGACAGTTTAGCCAAGATAGTCGATAATTAAGAATAATACCTTGCTAGAGAAATCATTAATTTCTGATTGGTTAAATATTATCAAATTAGAATAATTAGTAGGTATGATTGACAGCAATTGTCAAGATTCCAGTCCTCGTGGTTTGTAGGTTATATTTTTTATGTCAAGTTACGCCAGACTCGCAAGCTGAAATAACAAGAATGGCTAACCTGTCTTATAGAGGCGCCGTTCACTATAAAAATTGAACCGACTGTAGTCAATGAAATACGGGCTTGTACGCAAACTAACGCGATCAGTTATTAAACGTGAAATACGGGGACACGTACAAGTCTAACATACGGATCGCTCTTGTACATTTCAAGGATATTCCGGGTCATTATGTATTCATCTCGGAGTTCTTTGTCTGGAACTAAATTAATTGTCCGTATGACTGTGTTCAGTATTCACAGATCTTTTCCTTCCAAACAGAGACAAGATAAAAATTCAGTTCACTATATAATATCCAGGTGTCCCATAAAAAGCATTTGTTTGCGATAAATTTTGTGACACGAGTCTAGATTCATTCCCGATTCACAAGATGGGGAATATAATTGAGGAGTCGGAAAGCAATTCAGGTCCGGCGTTACGCCGCGCACGTGACCAACGTACGAGGAGAATTAGCCCGCTTCAACGATTGTGATTTTCCCCTCCACGAGGAGAGTTTGATCTTTGTGATGTCAGTAAAATTCTAAATATAGAAAATACAGACAAAAGTTAATGGGAAGTGCATTTTATTTCTCCCCCTACCTGCCTGAAGACACACACGAATTATGATGACGCGAAGTCACGTGCACGTCTCGTCGAAACACGTGTCTTGCGCGATTTCGTTCTCAGATCTGTCGAATGGGCATAGGGCGACTAATAACACACAAATATTAGTTAACATAATTGATATCTATCAATAGCTATCTAATTTCGAAAATTAAGACACGGCTTTGAAAGTGCGAGAACAAATTTCATTGTTGAGGAAATATTATATAGAAAAGCGGACGTACGCACGACCATTGGCCTTACATCTGCGCGAGCTATACTGCGGGGGAATATCTAAGTCAGTTCTGTGTTTGAATTGATTATGTATTGTCAAGATCCTTAATGATTTGCAATGAGATTGAAGTGTCAGCGTATTATGGAAAAAATGAACCCTTTGCCATTTCCTACTGTCCTGTTTCCAATATAACGGATGGACATGATTTGTACAAATACAGTGGCGTCACGCAGACGTCTCGTTATATACGAAGTTTTACGAGATTTGACATACAATGACATATCCATTAGGGATTATCACAGAATGAGGATGGATATCCTTTAACTTGCAATCTTCATAGATAATTGTACTAATTATTGCCTTTTAGCATGTGTTTGTCAACAAGACTATGTTATTTCAAAATGGTACGACAATAAGTGTTTATGCTAAGGAGCGCTCAGCCAATGGTTTTGATGCATGAAATAAGGTTAGAAAGACACGTGATGACAGGATGATTTTGGAGTATAATAACAACTGTGATCAAATCACTGCTATTTGTTTCTACAGGTTATGTAAACAGTGATATACTGCTTTCGTATACAATGTTATACTTGCTACGTATACAGTGTTATACTGGTTATATATACAATGCTATACTGGTTATGTATACAGTGTTATACTGGTTATATATACAATATTATACTGGTTATATATACAGTGTTATACTGATTATGTATACCGTGTTATACTGGTTATATATACAGTGCTAAACTGGTTATATATACAGTGATATACTGGTAATACTGGTTATGTTT
>NW_018408053.1:0-732 GCF_002113885.1 Mizuhopecten yessoensis
CGTGCTTCCAACGGTATCATTTATATCACTAAAATACTACAGCACAGATACCGTAACACCACCTCAGACCATTTTATACTCCACCTGGGTTGTTGGAGTTGTGTGGGCAGGAGAAAAGCACTTGTAAACAGAGGTAAACCGTTCAATGGTTTGATGACAGTGGATACTCTTTACAGATGACTGATGAAGTTTCAGGAGTCAAAAATAATGTTGCTTGAACTTGAAATTATGGATTCCATTAAAATATCTGAAGTGGGAGTATTTTATGAGATTGGTCAAGTTTAGGCAAATATATAAATGTATGGAGTCACCTGCATGTCCGACCACGTGGGTTTTCTCCCGGTTCTCCAGTTTCCTCCCACATTAAGACCTACACACACAGGTCAAGAGCGATTAATATAAGTTGTAAAAACTTGTTTTATAATTGTTGTTAAACAAATCAAGTTTATATTATATTATACATTTATTTTGTAAAGGCTGATTTGAAAAACATGAAGTGAGTCCTAGAGATACCAAAAAAGAAAGTGCTGTGATCTGGAATGATATTGTTTGATAGCATTTGTTTGTTGGAGTTAAATCTTACATATGTAATACACGTACATATACCAAGAATAGTTCTTGTAAAGCTATTTTCATATAAGATTGAACAGTTTAGATTAAAATTTCTAATAGTTTTGAAAATATGTGGTTTTTTTGGTTATTTTAGCAGATAACAGTTCTGATGAGTCACCA
>NW_018408053.1:4903-5311 GCF_002113885.1 Mizuhopecten yessoensis
TATCGTTGAGTTATTAAATAATGCTAATTGTTGAGTTGTTAGATAATGCTAATTGTTGAGTTGTTTGATAATGTTAATTGTTGAGTTGTTAGATAATGCTAATTGATGAGTTGTTAGATAATGCTAATTGATGAGTTGTTTGATAATGTTAATTGTTGAGTTGTTAGATAATGCTAATTGATGAGTTGTTAGATAATGCTAATTGATGAGTTTTAGATAATGCTAATTGTTGAGTTGTTAGATAATGCTAATGGATGAGTTGTTAGATAATGCTAATTGTTGAGTTGTTAGATAATGCTAATTGTTGAGTTGTTAGATAATGCTAATTGTTGNAATGCTAATTGTTGGGTTGTTAGATAATGGTAATTGATGAGTTGTAAGGTAATGCTAATTGTTGAGTTGTTAGAT
>NW_018408053.1:6220-8151 GCF_002113885.1 Mizuhopecten yessoensis
CCAATCTTACTTTGAAATAGCTCAGCTTTTCCTTTATCCTCAAAAAAGTTACAGTTTGAAGATAAAAGTGGAAAGTTAATGAAATTAAAAAATTTGATGTAAATTACAATATACTTCTTAATTAATAAGAATTGTGATTATAGCTATACATCAAAATGTCATTTAAGGTTTTGTACATCATGGCCAATTTATATAAAATATCAAAGTTAAAGATGCACAGGGAAGCTTCATACAAGTCATCCAATATACTCAGACTTATCTAAAATAAGGGAGCACTGTCATCTGTATACCTTACATCATATACTTTACAACTTTCAGTGTTTCCAGTTATGCAAGTTTGTAGTGCGAGTAGTTCGAAAGTTGTCTTCCTTCACTTTTTGTCTTTTCAATGGTCACAAAATGTATGTATAAATTAGCACTTCACAAAATCACTGCTTCAAATTTTGAATGTTTTTGACATATTTTCGTCAGTTCCGAAGGCAATGCTTGGCTCCATATCTGACACCCGAAGATAACAGTCAGTTTTTCCCTTTGGTATTTATTCACAATGCTAATACGAACTGAATTGTATTAAAACCATAGAAATATGGTTCTAAAACTAGAACTATCATATTCCAAAAAATTGTATGATTGACTTATTATGAGTTATCTCCCTTCAACAACATATATTCATTTTTGTTTCAAGATGACATAAAGTGAGATTCAGTTAAGTTCACAAAATATTTTAAACTTCTCACAAACTTCTCACAAAACAGAATTTTCTATTCATTTTATATTCTTAAAATGTTTGACCCATCAAAATCTAATAAATTAAATCTAATGATCAGTTGCTTTCTATTTTTCATTTGTAAGGTTAAAACAGAAGCAAGACAAGGAATCCATGATGGTGGACCATCTTCATGAAATAAACAAGCCTCTTGCCCGTTACCGTGACGATGGCGACCTTGACAATATGCTGCGAGAACAGGATCGAGAAGGAGATCCAATGTTAGCGTTTATTAAAAAGAAAAAACAGAAAGACAGTGTTAAAGTTAAAGGTATATATAGTAGCCGATTTGTGTCTATTTTATTCTGAACTGGCTCAAATTTGATGTTTGTTATATATTTTTAAGAAACATTTTGTTCTCTGACCTCTACGTATGCAATATTCACATGTTCCGTGTTGAACATCCATGAGGGATAACTGTATTGGTGCAACTGGTGACCCGAAGTTCGCGAAACAACAGTTTTTCTTAGCAGGGAAAGCATCAAAACTAATTACTTATTGATAAACTCACCTGACTATACTATCAGCTCCTCTGCCAAGGTTTTTTAATCTCTTTCTTCTTGTTCTGGTCAAGTTTGGTCTCATTTCATGTATTTAGTTGATCTTATTTTCTCTAACTATTTGGTCTCAATTGCTTTAACCATCTGGTTTCATTTTCATTGGATTTCTTGATTTTCATTTTGGTTTGTGTCTCCTGATTTCAGATTTTGTGTTGTGATTCAATTATTATCATTTTGTTCCTGTTTTTTTAAGTCTTTAATTTACAAAAAAAAATCTATTATTGTTAGATGCTGGACTAGCTAAAAATGTAGGATTTTTAGGTCACTTGAGCTAAATGTATTGACCTATTTCTATCCGTCTTCGTCCGTGGTCGTGCAGCGTCCGTCGTCCGTTAACGTTTTTTATTAGGTCACCTGAGCTTTAGCTCAAGTGACCTATTGCTATCCGTTTTCGTCCTACGTCGTACGTCGTACGTCGTCCGTTAACATTTTACATTTCAAACTTAAAGTCAAGTTCTGCTGGGCCGATTGAACTGAAAGTTGATAGGAATGATCGCCTCATGATCCTGACAAAGTGTTGTTATTTTTCGGGTCGATCAGAAATCCAATATGGCCGCCACGGCCGCCATTTTGAAAACCTATTTCAAACTTAAAGTCAAGTTCTG
>NW_018408053.1:8812-21534 GCF_002113885.1 Mizuhopecten yessoensis
AATTAGTAACATTTATTGTATAACTATTGTCAGAGAATGTATCAGTAATTTAATTGTTATAAAAAAATAATTGCACTTAGTAACCGTGATACTGTATAATTTGTAGAGAAAACCCCAAGTAGTCATCGTGTCTGTTCTAGTGTGGGTGCGCGCTGAAGCAAAATAAACAAAATGTGCGTTTATTTCTGTAGCTTCATATTATGGACAGACGGCCAGGAATAATTATGTAGGCTAGCAATGATGACACCAGACCTTCAGCATCAGGACCGACCAAACCTCACATAGAGATACCAGGGTCAAAGTCAGCTGTTGGAAGATGTGATTACAAAGGAAGGCATGGATGTACTGGTAGCCTGGTCACTTTGTAACAAAGTCACTAAAGAGAAGATTGCTAATTATCGGGTTCGTGGAACCGTTTGTTGTATCTTACACAGGGCGCTGTTATTGCTGGTAGTCAGCTACGTATACTTGGAAACTGGTTTATTGGGCTTATAGTCCCAGATGAGAAGATATTGTAGCTATTTACATAAACTAATGTAGGAAAAGTAGTGAGAGTTATACTGAGTGTAAATACGTGTAAGTTATTTATTTAGTTTTGCTTATGTAAATGCATTTTTATGTATATATTTGTCTTTGTTCCGGTTTTACCTGTTTTTATTTCCTGAGTACTAAACTGAGGCTTGTCCTGCGATACAAACAGCTTTAAAGATAGCAAATACCAGTAAATGTTTTGTTTTTGTAAGCCGAGATCATCAATGTTCAATGTTCGTCATTCCGTAGGCCTTCCGGCCCCTAGGTTGAAAATGAATAACATACATGTGTACATCAATACTAAACAATCGAAGAATAATCCATAACGGAATGTTTAAATGCATGCATGTAACAGTATTATTAGCATTTTTTTCAATTTAATGTTTCTTCCTTGAATACCGAATGTACTAATTTTCGGGTTTTATTGAATTTCTTTACATTGTTTACACATAATAGCTGAACCAGCTTGAATACACTAGGTTTCCGATAATAGCATTTCTAATATTACTTTTTGGTGATTTAAATTGACATTGAAGTAAAAAAAAAAAAATCATCTTCTATTTTGGATAAATTGCAGCATGTTCAAATTCTTTCATGCCTCGAAAAAAAGTTCATGTCTACCTTTCTCAATATTTCGATAAGGAGATGATAGACTTATACTTGAAATATGTTTTTATACACTGAATCAATAGATTTGAATAACTTATACTGTAAGCATCAAATGTCAGCTAAATGTTGATATACTAACCTCATGCTACTTAACTTGTTTTATATAACAATTTTTGTTTGTATTCATCATTTATATCTTTTTTATTTTTCGTTATCCAGGGATACACAATTAGACATGTCTAATTTACAATATGGCCTTGCATCAATATATTTACAGATATCACAGAAAATACACATCAGCTACATGAAAGACATTTGCAGTTTAAAATACATGTATATTAAATACAAATACAATACTTATTTAAAAAGTGTATAGTTATATCATAAAGTAAGTACCAAACTAAAGTTCTGAGAAGAAATCCTGTAGATATGTGCGTTTAAAAGCAGCAACACTACTCGCATTTCTAATAGTTTCATCCAATCCATTCAATAAAATAGAACATGTTACACAAATGAACGTTTAAAATAATTAGTTCTACCAGTGGGAATATAAAACTTGTTGGGAACTGATGACCTTGTATTTCTAAAACAGATATCCATCGCATAGGTAAAATATTACTTAAAACACTTGGAGAATCCCAATTTAAAATTGTGTAAGCCATAACTGCTTTCCTAATAACAAAATAATCTTCTATTGGCAGCCACTTTAACTGTTTAAAAAGTATAAGTTTAAACGTCAAATCGTTATCGTATAACAAAATCTGCACTCATTATAAAAACATTTTTATCAATCCTATTAATACTAATAGGCAGTTTTCTCTTTGATCCTTTTCTCTTATTTTTTGATTGATTGTACCTTGGTTTTTGATATTGTCAACTAAAAGAAGGACAGATGTTCGGCCTGTGTACTAGCATACTTATTTTATAATAATGTATAAAGAAAAGCACGAATAATTTGACATCGTGCATAACAAATAACTAGCAGATCAGACAAGCCTATATAGAGACTTCAGTTCATTCTCATTAATACTAGTAATTACCAATAGTGATTGTCAAATCCAAAGTCATCTTGTTTTTGTGTCAAACTGTAAAATCCAAATACTCATCTAAGTACCAAGGGAGACTTACAAATAAAATAACAGACGAACGAAAGGTGATTTAAAGAACCTATCATCTCATAAAGGTTGAACAGTTTTAATAGTCGTTATGGATTTATCTTTTTTTTTTTTTTTTTTTTTTTTTTTTANAGTCTAACTTCTATGAACGGCATTTTCTACCTTTTGTTAAAGTGCATTGGTACGTTTCTGCTGAAGCTTTGGCTAGTGGTATTCTTGCAGATTAAAACACTCTTATAGTTGTTTTCCTTTTTTTTTAATTTAAGTAGAAACACGATAGTCAAACTAGATATTGTTAAACTAATTTATCAAATGTCTATTGAAAGACAATTATGGCATACAAATTCTCTCAATGATATTCTAAATATAATGAATCATTTTAAATTGATCCGTTTGCAGCAGAAAAAACATATCTGGCAGTGTGATGTGATGTTAAAAAAGGAAGAAGACAAAAATGTCTCCCCTGTCACATATCAAAAATAAGAAGTAAAATTTGTAAAGTGTGCACCTGTCGAGAACCTCCTACTCATCAAATCAAAACTGCGGTATTTTTACTGTACCTGATTTTGTGTTATNTGTTCAATTATGAAATTAAAAAAAATGGCCAGAAGTTTTGTCCTGTGATTATTGATGTGAAATNATTTATATGTTCATAATCATACATTCATGTTTTTTTTGATAACTGTGTTGACTACCAAGTGACCTGGTTATGTATGATCACAATGTGGTATTATACAACTGTGTTATATATTGACAACTGTGTCTGTGATAACCTCTAGCTTGATCGGGTGTGATCTTCAAATGTCCTCCTGTCAAATTCCTGTGTAGTGCAGAATAAATGATATGTGCTCTTGTACGCANAAACGAAATTTCTCAAGAGTTATGCCCCCTTTGTGTAATTTCTCATCCAAAATATTGTGTCAAGCATATCTTATAAAGCAATGATGTTATTTCTCTTAGTGTTGGCATATTGCTTCCCAATTCTGCGATTTTGTGCCCTTTTGTAAGTCAAATTTGGACAAAAAATTTCAAAGTTATGCCCCATTCATATTACTTCTGTCCAGAATATTATGTAAAACATATTTTATGCATTGAAGTACTTAATTTTAGAAATGTTAGTATAACCCCTTCAACAAAGTTTGAGAGGGGTTGTGTTGATTATACTAGAATCAGGTTGTCTGTCTGTCTGTCTGTCTGAAGACACATTTCTTTTCACACAACCCTTACAATTTTTTGCCAAATTTCTTGAAACTTCAACGATGTGATCAACACACTCTGATTTAAATTACAAATTTTTATAGGAGTTATCTCCCTTTTTCAAACTTTTGTCCAGGTCATATGACCTGGAACAGCTAGATATGGTATGCAAGTACATCCTGGAAGGTGCAGCTACAGTTTCACGTAAAATAAGTAGGTCATTGTACCCTATGATTTGACCTTAATTTGACCTAAGTGTTTGAGAAAATTTGTTGGGGGCATATCTTCTATACTATTTCACTAGTACATGCATCCATATTTGGTAAGAAGTAAATCATGGGATGGCAAAGTATAAAGTACAAAAGTGGGCTACTTTGACCTTTATTTGACCTTAGACATCAGCATTTGAAAAAAAATGTTCAGGGCATATCTTTTATATCTATTATTCATCTGGAATAACTAGATTTTGTATGCAAGTTCATTTTGGGTCATTGTGACCTATATGCTTTGACCTTTGATATCAACCCTTTGAAATAGTTTGTCTGGGGTATACCTTCTATACTAATTCACCTTGAGTGACCAGATTTGGTAAGCAAGTTTGTCTTGGCTGGCGGTGTTGAGTACAAAAAGTATGTAATTGAGACCCATGCCCTGAGATAGGTGTATAGCTTGGTGATTATAGAAATCAGTACTTGGGGGGGGGGGGACTATATATTGCCTTGCAGTACTTTGCTGTGTTTAGCCTTTGACTTACAGTTTTTTAATTGCTCACTAATTCATTTAGCGAGGATTACTGTGGACTTATACAAAATGCTCACCATTTCATTCACTGAAAAATTAAAATCCTAAATGTGCACTATTGAATTCTCAAACATAGATGGAAAACTTTTAAGGTGTCAAAGAGAAAGAGAATAGTACTAGTACTCTTTTAATACATTGAATTTCAGAGAAATAGAAATAGTAACTGAAAAATATTAAAAAAGACTGATAAAACGAAAACACAATATGCCGGTATTTCAAGATTTTTATTTCACTTCACCTCTTAAAAAGATAGATAAACTTATTAGATGATTACTCTTATGACTATAGGTGCCATGTTTCATACTGAGGCATTGTAGTACTGTTATTACATGATTGCTGTAAAGTGTAATGCGTTGTTAGTCNAAATATTGTGTCAAGCATATCTTCTAAAGCAATGATGTTATTTCTCTCTGTGTTGGCATATTGCTTCCCAATTCTGCGATTTTGTGCCCTTTTGTAAGTCAAATTTGGACAAAAAATTTCAGAGTTATGCCCCATTCATATTACTTCTGTCCAGAATATTATGTCAAACATATTTTATGCATTTAAGTACTTAATTTTAGAAATGTTAGTATACCCCCTTCAACAAAGTTTGAGAGGGGTTGTGTTGATTATACTAGAATCAGGTTGTCTGTCTGTCTGTCTGTCTGTCTGAAGACACATTTCTTTTCACACAACCCTTACAATTTTTTGCCAAATTTCTTGAAACTTCACCGATGTGATCAACACACTCTGATTTAAATTACAAATTTTTATAGGAGTTATCTTCCTTTTTCAAACTTTTGTCCAGGTCATATGACCTGGAACAGCTAGATGTGGTATGCAAGTACATCCTGGGATGTGCAGCTACAGTTTCACGTAAAATAAGTAGGTCATTGTACCCTATGATTTGACCTTAATTAGACCTAAGTGTTTGAGAAAATTTGTTGGGGGCATATCTCTTCTATACTATTTCACTAGTACATGCATCCATATTTGGTATGAAGTAAATCTTGGGATGGCAAAGTATAAAGTTCAAAAGTTGGCTACTTTGACCTTTATTTGACCTTAGACATCAGCATTTGAAAAAAAAAATGTTCAGGGCATATCTTTTATATCTATTTTTCATCTGGAATAACTAGATTTTGTATGCAAGTTCATTTTGGGTCATTGTGACCTATATGCTTTGACCTTTGATATCAACCCTTTGAAATAGTTTGTCTGGGGTATACCTTCTATACTAATTCACCTTGAGTGACCAGATTTGGTAAGCAAGTTTGTCTTGGCTGGCGGTGTTGAGTACAAAAAGTATGTAATTGAGACCCATGCCCTGAGATCGGTGTATAGCTTGGTGATTATAGAAATCAATACTTGGGGGGGGGGACTATATATTGCCTTGCAGTACCTTGCTGTGTTTAGCCTTTGACTTACAGTTTTTTAATTGCTCACTAATTCATTCAGCGAGGATTACTGTGGACTTTATACAAAATGCTCACCATTTCATTCACTGAAAAATTAAAATCCTAAATGTGCACTATTGAATTTTCAATCATAGATGGAAAACTTTTAAGGTGTCAAAGAGAAAGAGAATAGTACTAGTACTCTTTTAATACATTGAATTTCAGAGAAATAGAAATAGTAACTGAAAAAAATTAAAAAAGACTGATCAAACGAAAACACAATATGCCGGCATTTCAAGATTTTTATTTCACTTCACCTCTAAAAAAGATAGATAAACTTATTAGATGATTACTCTTAGGACTATAGGTGCCATGTTTCATACTGAGGCATTGTAGTACTGTTATTACATGATTGCTGTAAAGTGTTATGCGTTGTTAGTCATTTGACCATCACTGATTTCTACAAACGACATCCTGTAAATGCCTTCAACAGAATTTAACAAATTTGACTGGAAACATACTAAGGTGGTGGAAATTCGAATGTATACCAATAGTAACTGACCCCCTTGCGGCTTAGGTGCAAAGTTAGGAGTATCATAATATTTAAGGGGCCAAAATATATTATTTTATATTCACGTTGGCATCAAATTTTTGTTGATGTCGTGCAACTTTCAAAGATTTCATTTACTGCTAATTTCAAAGTTCTTTATTTTGTAATTGATATGTATCTATATTTATAACATCTGTAACTGTTGCCAATATTGTGTATTGGTAACTATGTAACAACAGATCAGAATAACACTTCAGTTTAGCGCCCTACGACATGTTAAGATACACGTAATTCTATTGATCTTCACTAACTTAAATATATCACGAATAGTCGAGCTATGTTGTTCTCTAAACGTTCTTGCTACATCTAAATGGGGCGGGTATCAACTGTCAGCAGTCTTTTTAAAGACAAGTGCATTATATATACACTGCACAGTTATTATTAGATCAATATCATACAATAAATTATATATAAACAAATTGTATTACCTATAGCCAAATTATGTATATTTGGTTTTACATGAAATACTGCATATTAATGAAAATACTATATATATATTACAAAAATAAAAACAATTATTAATTTTTCATATTATTCCCGAAGGACTGGGTGTTTCTAAAATTAGAATTATGACGTGTCTCCAAACAATGCACCGTCCCACTTCCGAAGCTTTTTTGTGTGTTTTTTTTAGATTGCTTACATTTCAGTTTTGTAAAATAATAAAACAATTGTTGCCTTTGGTCAATACCTGGNATATTGATATACCTGGATTTATCAACCCGAGAAAAGATATATTGACCACGGACTGCGTCATCGGTAAATATATTTTTTCTCGGGTCGATAAATCCAGGTATCGACCTCAGCCAAAGGCTATAATTGAATAATATCTGTAGATTACGAAAACGAGAGCCATCAATCACCTGGTATTGATATCAAAATATCAGAATCCGTATAAATCGACATTCAGGACTGGTACATGTATGCTAAATCTAAAACTGTGTAAAAATAGAATGAAATAAAAATGTGTAAAAGTAACACGCATACACACAAAAAAAGCAAACCCATACACATTTGTTTCTGGTTGGTAATTATTGATTTTATAGAAATTTAACGAGCAAATGTTTATGTGTGACGTTTTTATGACTAGATCGATATGTTCTCTGTCTTCTTCATCAGAAAAAATCATCAAACGTTTTTCCGATTGTTTGATGAAGGCGATAGCTACATTTGACTCTCGAGCGACCAACAGTTTTAATATATCACATTTTCAATATCTGATGAAACATACTACGACTTCATTAACCAGGTATACTTATATCACAATATTTATAAACAAGGACAAATATATCAAACTGTTTATATAAGAATAAAAAATATATCAAAATACAAGCCAAATATATACATAGATATACATCGATGTTGCTTTAACATGTCTTTCTTTTGTCAATCGTCTGGTTCCATATTTTTGTCTGCTAGTTACGTTTGCTTCATTTCCGTCAATATTGCCCGCAGAAGATTATATCAAATGTATTTTGCATTTAAAAAGAACCGAAATGAATTTTTGGTACACTGGCAAATCATATCTGAATATTTGTTTTTTACATGGAATATTTAACTTGTAATATAATATATATTTAAGATTTAACAAAAAAATCTTAAAACAAAAACAAATCAGTAGAAATGGAAAACATGAGAGCCATTGCTTACCTTGTATTAATATCAAGATCAGAAGGAAGATGTCAAATATGATGAAATGGATTAAATTATGATAGAGGGCAACTATCTTTACCTATGACGCTTGGTTATTTATAAATATATATAAATATATATTTACACGTCATCACGTGAAATGAACGTTTATGAAGGTTATTTGTTGGGAAGACTTGGTAGAAGATCATCAGAGTATGCTACTGACCAAGTGGGCGATTTGGCTATTTATAAAAAGTCTTTTTCTTTTAGATTTGATCACATTTTCCGTTGTGAACACGAAAGAAACCTAGTAGCCCTTTATCCTGTTATGCTACTGTTTCATATTTCGAGGCTTCTAGTTTAGTGGGAATAATGTATCTAAGAAGAAAACAATACGCATGACGGGCAAATAACGGACATAGCATCAAGGAATAAAGCTTACTGGGACTTTGGGCCTATTAAGTTTTATGTAAAATAGAAGGAAATAAAAACATGTAAAAGTAAAACGCATAAAAAACCTCAAGGAAAAACCCACAACAGATAAATCCTTAGTTACAAAATCTTCTGGTTAGTAGGTATGCGTTATATAGAAGTTCAATATGTACAGTCTGAAAAAAATAAATATTTGTTTATTGATGATGTTTTGATGATTTGCACGATAATACCGTCTGTCATTTCATCAGACAAATTCATTCATAGGCTTTACCGATATAAGACTAACAAATCTACGAAATCATCGACCTAAATTACAACATTACATAGCAATAACAAATAACATTATATTAAAGTAGAAATAATAAATGGGTTACTGATAATGATAAACTTATGTATGCAGTACGAGATATCATTTTAAAAACCTGTATTGAAGTTAAATCTTAAAATGTAGTTTTTGTATAAATATCTAGTCACTACAACTATACATAGTAAACAAGCTGAAATTAAACAAATGTGTGTGATAGATAAGTAACAGAAGAACGAGCAATTNATTATAAAGACATAGATTTCAAAATCCTTTGGAAGCTATATTTGTGATTTATTTACATGTGATGATTACGATCGTTAAATTTCCTTATTGGTGATATATTATTCTTGGTGGAAAAACCAAGCAGTAGGGCGAGGATCATAAGGATGTTTTAAAATAGACACAGCCATTCATTTGTTTTGTCCTTTGATTTATTTTCTAACATAAAACAATTGAGTATTATAAATGTTGTAATGAAAGGAAGATAAAGTCGTAAACACTTAAAATGTTATGAAAAGAACTAACTCACCGACTGGAACTTTTTTTATCATTATCATCGCTAGTTTCTATTTTGTCGGTAAGTAGTTACATGAATACAATATTTAGAAATGCATGCGACCTGCACAAGAGATGATATTGTCAGGACGATATGCTGTACGAACGAATACATTTTAATCGGGCTAATGTCACCCTTTACTATTTGCATGCGCTTAATAGTGTCGACCAATCTGAGATACCACATATGTATGGTATTGTTTTATATTTACCGACAATTGTTTTTGATATGCAAATTACTTTTTTTCTAACCAATATACAAAAAGACATACAGAGCAAACTAATGACGTCGCGTTAATAAAGCAAAAGTTGTTATGAAGTGTTTCAATTCTATTCCTGTTTTCTTTCAAAATAGGTCCTGCTACTGGGTAGTACAGTATCTTTGATTTCCACATTGCATGTGAAATAAAGTAAAGGGATTGGGATATATAATGTCAAAAGAATCAAATGAACATTATATGTAGATTAGGACTATAATTAAGATTCCGCATCAGCATTAACTGACCTGACAGCTCGGATTCAGAGAACATATTATGTGAGTGAAACTCTGAGATACTGAGGAAGACCGAATGCATATGTATTGTAAAACGGAGCTTAAATTAATACTATTGTATAGCGCTATGTATTCGTCTAGTCATATGTTTCCGCGCGTTATATAAACAACTACAAATTTACTTTTCATTGCTTTGTCTTTTGGAACATTATCACTTCTAGATATTTCTTGGTCTGTAAGTAGTTACATGAATACTATAAACATAAAAGAATGAGACCTTGACAGCAATGATCTTGTCAAGGAGATATGCCCTTTCTACCTTATTACCAATAAGTAGGGCGAGAATATTTTTTTTTTTTTTTAGAAAGAGAAACAAATATTTGTGTTCTTAGTTCTTTGATTTATTTTNTCAAGATATGGTAGAATCAAACATTCTTCATAGATGGAAGGGTCTGAAGGTTTATGCCTTAGGGTCTCACGTTTACCCCCTGGGGAAGGGGGGAGGGGGCCAAATTTATTATGGTTTATAATGGCAAATTACACTTTGAATATCACATGTTAATAACTTGATTGGAATTATAACCCTGAGTTGACAGTTTGATACTTTGAAATTTTGAGCCAGCCCTACCCCCAAGGGCTGTAGGGTGGGGCCCAAAGGAGTCAGTGTGCTAAAATTTCTTCATTTTCCTTGTTTAGAATCAGAGGTGCTAGTTTCAAATACTTTTTAGTCTTAAATCTGTATGCTAGATATTGAATAAGGTGGTTTGATTGTTTTTTGTCATTTTGAATAATATTTCTGTTCGTGTTAAAAACAAAATCAACTCTCTGTATCAATATATCAGGTGACCGTTAAGGCCATAGGCCTCTTGTTCTAAATGAGATCATATAGGGGTTTTACAAATATACAATTTTTTTAATTCCTTAATTTACTTGCATAGGATGGAGAGTGTCATAATCAATATTCACAATTTTACATTTTTATTCTAAATGAGATCATATAGGGTTTTTACAAAAAAAATTTTTTTTTTAAATCCTTAATTTACTTGCATAGGATGGAGAGTGTCAGAATCAATGTTCATGATTTATTTTATAAAACATGAAACAAATGTAAAATTATCAGGAAAAGAGAATTTGCTTGAGAAATTCGCAAAACTAAAAACTAAAAAAAAATAGTGCAAGGGGAAATATTTCATATGAAATACCAGTACAAAACGAACGATGTTGAAAAAGGTTACACGTGCTTAGAAATGAATTCAAATGTAAGACACGAATCCAATACAAACAAATGGAAAGATAAAAAAACAACCTTAATTTTACAGATTTGAAAAAAAACTCTTGAATAATACGCAAACAAATGAACAGGATAATAAACGAAAGAAATATCAATAGAAACTGCTTCATTATGTAATTCCATCAATGCAGAACCTTCAAGAATAGAAGTTACTTATGTGTGTCTAAATTGATATAAACTTTATGGAAATTGACATTTTGAAAGTGTACATACTTGGTTTTTATTTTTGATGTCCATTAATTCCCGTTGTTTTCACGAAATGGGTATACAAGATAATGTTGGAACATTAAAATGCATTGTTTGGATTATAAGACAAGACGGGAAAAAAAAAACACTATTTAAATAAATAGACAGGCATTTCAGGGAAGAAACTATTCACGTGACCTTGATTTGACTGAACAAATCAGTAAAATTTTAATAAAGATAGACTAATGGATAAAAAAAGAAAGAAAACACAAACAAAACGGCGACGAAAGAATCATCTGCTGCAAATGAGTAAGTCGTATTACGGGCCTGCAGCTCGAAAGTAAAAAAATGTGTCGGCATCAACAAAAAAGTACCTCGCATACGGACATGCTTCGATTGTTATTTGTTATATCTCCATGCGTGTTTCAGGGGATATTCATATCAGTCCATGTCTTGCTTTGTTGGTATATTCATTTCAATTTCCTTTTCATCGCGCAACATCTCGAAACATCTGTCAGCTCTAACCGCGAAGCTGAACTTTTGTTCAAAACGCATTTGTCCAGCTCGTAGTTCAATGGTTGACGATTGTATAGACACTAGTTGAACTGTTTCTTTTTCCATGTCTCCTAAATCGGGGGAGAAAACGACGGATCCACTGTCGCCCTGTACAGCGAATGCTGTCCGATTAGCTCCTTCGATAAGAAAGCCCTTTTGAGGTTCGCCTTGACGTCCAGTATTTTCAGAGTTGTTGACTTGGAAATCTGGGCTCAGTATATAACCCTTTGTTAATCCACTTATACTACCTCTTTTGTAGACAATATCATGCATTTTCATTTCGTGTTTCAACGGAACGCAGTTGCAACGTTTATCGTTTTCGTCACAGAAATTGAATGAATATGTGTCTGATTCTGATATTTTGATTACCGCTACGTCGGTAGATCCCAGAAGACTGGCGATGCATGGGCCTAAATCTGTTTCGGTTTCGTTTTGTGCACCTAAATATCCAACAGCAATATCACCTTCTTTGAAGTAATGTCCGCTCGTCAATGCCACCACGGTCTCCTGCTCATCAACTTGCTCTCGTCTATCTTGCGCACGTGCAACCATTCCAAGCGTCCCATTCCTTCCTGTTGTTCTATTTTTCAGTAGGCCCCCCTGTTTTATTGAAGTTGGCCTGATAAATGATCTGGAGGTAAATTCTACTCTCGGTGATTTGTCTATTGGATCACAGGCCCTTTTCACCTTTTTATCCAGGCGCCGTCGACGTCGTTGCCCCGAAATGTTTTCGTCAACGAATACTATCATACCAGTTGAGAAGAAACCAAAGGCCAAAACTCCATCTGCAGCCAACCTATATTGGTAAATTATAATAATCATCACCAAATAATGTCTAATGCGATAAATGTGTCAGTCACAATGATTTATTTAAAATAGTATAACATCATGCTCTAAAACAGAGAGTTTGATATTACAATAATGCCTTTTGTCTCGTTATTTGTACAGAGTATGGTTGTATAAAATATTTCTTAAACTGAAAACTTTCAAAAGTCGCACGAAATCATGTTTAGTCTCGACAAAAACTTT
>NW_018408053.1:33825-47627 GCF_002113885.1 Mizuhopecten yessoensis
TTTTTTTTAGAAAGAGAAACAAATATTTGTGTTCTTAGTTCTTTGATTTATTTTCCAACAAAAGCAATTGAATATTATTAATGTTGAGATGTACGGAAACTAAAGTAGTTAACACTTAAAATACCAAGAAAACAAATAACTCACCGACTGCAACTTTCCTTTTTTTTGTTTTGCTTTTTGGAATATCATCGCTCACAGATAATTCCTGTGCTGTAAGTAGTAACATGAATAATATGCAAAGATAAGAATGAGACCTGCTCAACAAATGATATTATCACGGATGGAAATATTTTATTCGTGCTAAAGTCACCGTAAAGCTGTTTTATGCACTAAATAGTGTCGACCAATTTGAGGCACCAAATATGTGTGGTATTGTGTTATATTTACTGTCAATTGTTATTAATATGCGAATTTTTGATTTTTCGAATCATTAAACGAATAAATGTTCATGTTTCTTCTCAATAATCTGAACCCAATTCCGTCTTTGCATATTGCAGAGTTATCTTTTCTTGGGAACAGGTATTGATTGTTACGTCACTTGTTTGTGAGAGTAACGTCATCAATTTTTAAGAAAATGACGTAATTTTCTCACACAAACCAATGACGTAACAATCAATACCTGCTCCCAAGAGAAGATAACTCTGCAATACGCAAAGACGGAATAGCTTTAATAAAAAAAGACAGAACAAAACAATGTCGTCACTTTAATAAATGACTACAAACTGTGTAAATTCCATTCTTGTTTAATTTCGACTACGTTCGTATTTGTCCGCAGATAACAGCCGAGAAGTTCCAGCAAAATAGGTCCTGCGACTAGGTAATACAACATCCTGTATTATTACATTGCATGTGAAATAATGTAAAGTGATGGGTGATATATATTACAAAATTGATCAAATGAACATTATATGTAGATTAGGACTATACACCTGCTAATCAATTAGGATTCGTAATAACATACAATATTCTAGGAACGATTTTACGTAAGAGCATTAGGGCCATGTAGAAAAAAAACTTAATTTCGTTTTTTCATGTTAATAACTCGAAATGTCAAGATATCTTGAAAATTCGAGATATTATCTTGAAATTTCGAGTTATTATCTTGACATTTCATGTTATTTTCTTGAATTTCGAGTCAGTACGTCGAAATTCTGTTATCGTGAAATTTCGAGTAATTATCTTGAAATTTCGAGTTATTATCTTTGAAAATTCGAGTTATTATCTTGAAATTTCGAGTAAGTTTATCCCTAAGATAATAACTCAAAATTTCGACTTTATAACTCAAAATTACAAGATAATAATAACCCCAAATTTCGACTTACTAAATAGAAATTTCAAGACAAAAACTCGAAATTCCAAGGCAATATATATTTAATGACTCAAAATTTCAAGAAAATAAGTCGAAATTTCAAGAAAATCCGAAATTTCAAGATAAAAAAACTCGTAATTTCAAGATAATTACCCCAAATTTCGACTTACTAACTCGAAATTTCAAGATAATAACCCGAAATGTAAAGATAATAACTCGACAGTTCGTCTTACTTACTCGAAATTTCAAGATAATAACTCGACATTTCGACTTACTAAATCGAAATTTCAATATAATAACCCGAAATTTCGGCTTACTAACTGGAATTTTTCAAGATAATAACTCCAATTTCCAAGATAATGACTCGACATTTCTACTTACTAACTCGAAATTTCAAGATAATAAATCGAAATTTCAAGATAATTACCCGAAATTTCGGCTTACTAACTGGAATTTTCAAGATATTAACTCAAAATTCCAAGATAACAACCTGACATTTCTACTTACTAAATTAAAATTTCAAGATAATAACCCGAAATTTCGACTTACTTACTGGAAATTTCAAGATAATAGCTAGAAAGTTTAACTTACTAACTCAAAATTTCAACATAATATTCCGAAATTTCAAATTACTTATTCGAATATATAATACCTCGAAATATCAAGATAATAACCCCAAATTTCGACTTACAAAATCGAATTTCAAGATAATAACTCGAAATTTCAAGAAAATAACTCGAATTTTCAAGATATTAGCTCGAAATTTCACGTTTTGAACTCGAAATTTCTAATTACTAACTCCAAATTTCAAGATAATAACCCGAAATTTCGACATACTTACTCGAAAGTTTAAGATAATAACTCGATATCTCAAGATTATCTCTCAAAATGTCAAAATAATAACCGAAAATTTTGACTTACTTACTTGAAATTTCAAGATAATAACTCGCAATTTCCAGATAATTTGAGAAAGATATTGGCTGGTTGCAAAGGCCATATAACCACGGATAATAATTTGTGTACAGCTTTGAGACGACCTACGAACTAGGTTTTGGTAAAGTGGTATGTAAAAACCTCGAAATATTATTATTATTATTATTATTATGTTTCCAATATTACTGATAAATGTTTTTTCTTCCCGATCAAATGTTTTATGATAAACCAACTAGTAGTGTGTTTGATTTATACGAGGTCTTCGTAGGTATTCCAGAGATGTACTAAAGTGCTGACGAAAACAAATCAATTTGTATTATAATAGGGAGCTTAAATTGATACTATTCTTAAACACTAAGGTGAATAACTAACAATATTTATGGTATGAGGGTGTATATGACAGCTAATACTTACCAGGACTTTTCTTTCTGTCGTCGGAATGTGATACTGGACGACCGAGAGCAGCTGATAGGTCACTCGCAGTCAATCTGTTTCGTTCTTCCGAAACTTAAGCAGCAAACAAAAAAACACACAATTGTATTCTTTCCATTTCATAGCATATGGTTTCTTGCCAAGGTGATTATCATGTTTATGTATATTTTCTTCATTTGTGTTGAGAAATGTGTTTACTTTGTGTTCAATGTTTGCTTTGAGTGCTCTTATCAATACGGTAGCATTATTTTGTCTTGAACGTTGTATGCTACATGCCATAATCAGTTTTACTATTTAAATCATCGAAAAATTTCAAATAAAACTACTTGTCAGTACCGACATTAAATTCAGTACTAAGTGTACCAAACACATGAGATAACCACATAGCTGCTGTTTTTCAATGGAGTATCAGATGATGATAGACTGCTTTGGATGGTACTCGTTTGGATGGTACTCGTTATATAAAAATTACGACCTATGTTATCTGCAAAATATGCATATTGACAGACGATAAGATACTGTTTTCCCCAAAACCATATCGGAGGCCGACCATATTTTGACTGTAGATAATATTCTGCTAACCCCAATGTAAATTAAATGAAGTTACGTTTCTTATCTAACAATGAACAAAACTGTTTATGTCAGAAAATCATTCATGCGAGGAACCCTATGAAATAAAGCGCTTGATTCATGCACTCACTAATAAGAATTTAGAAGAAAATGCAGTTTATGAACTGGGCGTCACCAAAAGTTCCTAAATGTGGTATAGTTCATTCCCTATCGAATATCACTTTCTTTCGCTGAACTAAGTGCAATTACACTCAAAATTGAAAGGAACGAAAATGTATTTGTAATAAGTCAAAAGTAATCAGCCTTTCGAATTAACCATCAACTATAAATCATACGAACTATTCGACTACGATTGTCGACGAAAGTTTTAACCTATGTAGGTACATGCATCTGCAAGTGGGACATGTTTTGGTTGCAAAGCTGATTAAGTTTTTAAGCATTTGTTTTCCAAACTATGCAAAAATGATGCACAGGCAATTCGCAAACAATGCAATCGAAAATCCATGGTTAACCGGTTATTGGGTCGGATGTCCGCAATCCGGTAAAACAATTCTATAACTGATTAGTCGGACATTTATTCACACCATGTGGAGCTCCATGTAAGCTAGCGTACACCTGAAAATTGTATTTGATTATGAAAAAGAGATGCCGACCACAACAAAAATAAGTCTGAGCAGATTCCAAGGGGGAGCCAGGATGCAATGATGTGAAATGCCAACTTTGCAAGGTAGATCCCGATTTTAAGGATGGAACGTAAAATAATTGATTGATGGCAGTGAAACGTAATCAATATTGAGTCGAAATAACTTGTATCCCACTTTATGCTGACCGATGTTTGAAATACATGAGAAAGTTATCGTGAATATTTAATATATAAAAAAGTGTAGATGCTTTTCAAATGTCAAATTGTTAAATCTATATTGCTTAATTGCTGTTTATTGTTTGATTACCGAACTGACAGGTTACTTGGTCGGAATTGTTTTAAATAAATGATAACTAAAGAAAAATCCAGTTTTCAGTTTTCGAGTCAGTTGAATGGTTTCATGAATATTAAGCTCAAATAATAAATACGTTAACAGACACAAATCAATTGGCTGCCAATCTAAAGGGCGTAAATCAATGATTGTATTATTTTATAAATGCTAACATTTTCAAAATTTCAAAACTTTTCTTTTATGAAATAAAACCTCGGGTCCATGTAATTTGAAGTTTTGCTGGAAATGATTAAATGTGCAAAAATCATCAAATAATAATATGATATACTGTGAAATATGCCGCGTCCACTTGGAGGTAATCAGGAAGTAAAGACAGATGAAATATTGGTTCAGACTTTTATATAGCAAAAAGTGGATTGTATTACAGTGTTTTGGGTTTTTAGTAAACTTGTGTGACGGTACAAATGCTTTTAGTTGAGATGACACAGTACATGTTGATTTAAAAAATTCGGAATTTACGATATATGGTTTAATCTCACGATGTTAATAACCAACAGATACTATTGATATTGAAATGTATGTACTGTAAAGCGCTTTACAGTGGCTTATGTTAGCTGGTTAGGACACTATATCTAATGTTGTATATCATTATTATTGTTAAATGAACTAATTTTGATCATGGTGGATATTCTTGACGAGCCTCGAACGTTAGTACACAGGAATGTGTTTATGTAAACATCTTTTGGTATAAATTGTTCTTTTCAGTTTTATCTTACTAAGTATAATCCAGTAAAGTATAGAATATGTCTTTCCAATGTCTTAACATTCACTGAGACTTGCAAACATAGACATGTTCTCCAAGAGGACAAAGTCATTGTTAGTAATGTAAATACTAAAATCTGTTCGTCTTTGGTCATTCAGGTTAGTGTTTTGGTCATCAGCTATAAAGACAGAGATTTCAAAATCCTTTGGAAGCTATATTTGTGATTTATTTACATGTGATGATTACGATCGTTAAATTTCCTTATTGGTGATATATTATTCTTGGTGGAAAAACCAAGTAGTAGGGCGAGGATCATAAGGATGTTTTAAAATAGACACAGCCATTCATTTGTTTTGTCCTTTGATTTATTTTCTAACATAAAACAATTGAGTATTATAAATGTTGTAATGAAAGGAAGATAAAGTCGTAAACACTTAAAATGTTATGAAAAGAACTAACTCACCGACTGGAACTTTTTTTATCATTATCATTGCTAGTTTCTATTTTGTCGGTAAGTAGTTACATGAATACAATATTTAGAAATGCATGCGACCTGCACAAGAGATGATATTGTTAGGACGATATGCTGTACGAACGAATACATTTTAATCGGGCTAATGTCACCCTTTACTATTTGCATGCGCTTAATAGTGTCGACCAATCTGAGATACCATATATGTATGGTATTGTTTTATATTTACCGACAATTGTTCTTGATATGCAAATAACTTTTTTTTTCTAACCAATATACAAAAAGACATACAGGTCAAACTAATGACGTCGCGTTAATAAAGCAAAAGTTGTTATGAAGTATTTCAATTCTATTCCTGTTTTCTTTCAAAATAGGTCCTGCTACTGGGTAGTACAGTATCTTTGATTTCCACATTGCATGTGAAATAAAGTAAAGGGATTGGGATATATAATGTCAAAAGAATCAAATGAACATTATATGTAGATTAGGACTATAATTAAGATTCCACATCAGCATTAACTGACCTGAAACTTATTCAATTCGTCCTACCAACAGCTACATATAATGTTCATTTGATTCTTTTGACATTATATATCCCAATCCCTTCATTTTATTTGTCAATATTCGTCAGCTCGGATTCAGAGAACATATTATGTGAGTGAACCTCTGAGATACTGAGGAAGACCGAATGCATATGTATTGTAAAACGGAGCTTAAATTAATACTATTGTATAACACTATGTATTCGTCTAGTCTTATGTTTCCGCGCGTTATATACACAACTACAAATTTACTTTTCATTGCTTTGTCTTTTGGAACATTATCACTTCTAGATTTGTCTTGGTCTGTAAGTAGTTACATGAATACTATAAACATAAAAGAATGAGACCTTGACAACAATAATATTGCTACCTTATTACCAATAAGTAGGGCGAGATTTTTTTATTTTTTTTTAGAAATAGAAACAAATATTCGTGTTCTCAGTTCTTTGATTTTTTTTCCAACAAAAGCAATTGAATATTATTAATTTTGAGATGTACGGAAACTAAAGTCGTTAACACTTCAAATACTAAGAAAACAAATAACTCACCGACTGCAACTTTCCTTTTTTTTGTTTTCCTTTTTGGAATATCATCGCTGACAGATAATGTCTGTGCTGTAAGTAGTAACATAAATAATATAAACATAAAAGAATGAGACCTTCACAACAATAATATTGCTACCTTATTACCAATAAGTAGGGCGAGAATATTTTTATTTTTTTTAGAAAGAGAAACAAATATTTGTGTTCTTAGTTCTTTGATTTATTTTCCAACAAAAGCAATTGAATATTATTAATGTTGAGATGTACGGAAACTAAAGTAGTTAACACTTAAAATACCAAGAAAACAAATAACTCACCGACTGCAACTTTCCTTTTTTTTGTTTTGCTTTTTGGAATATCATCGCTCACAGATAATTCCTGTGCTGTAAGTAGTAACATGAATAATATGCAAAGATAAGAATGAGACCTGCTCAACAAATGATATTATCACGGATGGAAATATTTTATTCGTGCTAAAGTCACCGTAAAGCTGTTTTATGCACTAAATAGTGTCGACCAATTTGAGACACCAAATAGGTGTGGTATTGTGTTATATTTACTGTCAATTGTTATTAATATGCGANAAAGGTGGTGTGTCGCGTACCATATGTAGGTCACTGTAACCTCTACCGTGACCTCTGACCTACATAATGTCGTCAGAAAGGTTTTCGGATCATATCTCACATACTATTTCACCTACGGTTATGAATCTTGATTTATACGTACATGCATGGAAGGTGGTGTGTCGCGTACCATATGTAGGTCACTGTAGCCTCTACCGTGACCTCTGACCTACATAATGTCGTCAGAAAGGTTTCCGGAGCATATCTCCCTTACTATTTCACCTACGGTTATTAATCTTGGTTTGTGGGTACATGCATGCAAGGCGGTGTGTCGCGTATCATATGTATGTCATTGTGACNACGCAAAGACGGAATAGCTTTAATAAAAAAAAGACAGAGAACAAAACAATGTCGTCACTTTAATAAATGACTACAAACTGTGTAAATTCCATTCTTGTTTAATTTCGACTACGTTCGTATTTGTCCGCAGATAACAGCCGAGAAGTTCCAGCAAAATAGGTCCTGCGACTAGGTAATACAACATCCTGTATTATTACATTGCATGTGAAATAATGTAAAGTGATGGGTGATATATATTACAAAATTGATCAAATGAANGTCGCGTACCAAATGTAGGTCACTGTGACCTCTACCGTGACCGCTGACCTACGTAACGTGAGACTTGCAGCATATTAACTCTTCACTTGATTCTTACAATCCACATGCCCATCACTCCCACCTATTTCTGATCAATTAAAGCGGGGGTATTCACGAAGGCCCCTTCGAGTTACATCTAGTTGTAATTTCTTTTAAGTATTCTTTTTGTATGGGTTTACGCATGTAGTTTTTGTAGATTAAAAGTATCGTGAAGATATCTTTCATATTTGCTTTTGAGGAAACTCTTTTTTTTTTGCACATTTTTCTCTAAAAACATAAATTAATATTTCTTCAATTAATGAATAGTAATTGTTTTCGCTAATATCATATTCCCAAATATACCCTAGGCCAAGTAAATCCCAGTCTGTGATACTGTCCACTTTGTAATTTGCTAAGAGCGCTTAGTGGTACTACAGCTGAAATAGGTCAAATCTTTTTTTTACATTAAACCATTTAAGTTCAGTAGTACGTATACTAGACTGGAAACGATTGACTGATTTTTGACGCCTTTATAATTACCACACACAGATAGGGCACTCTCAGATTTCTAGGATGTCACATGATGAAAATCAAGTTATCTTTATAATGATTTCAACAGTCTGATATTGGGAAGTTTGTTACGTATTAAGGTTGGTATTCAACCTTCCTCGCTGATAACATAATTCATGATAGATGTTTTAGAAAATCATCTATGCGAGAAGTTAAACATTCTAATAAGGGACATACATTTTTTCCCATTATATTAGTAATTCCAAGCAAAATATTTGTTTACCTTGGTAAAGGCACTGTTATGAAATGACATTGTGCCTGGGACTGTCATTTCCTGACCAAGAGACCAAGAATCTTATCTGTAGGTTTTTACTTTGAATTGATCTATATACAGTTGCACATGGTGGACAGACAATAAACTTGATTAATTGACATGGACTTAATTGCATTGAAATCGCACAATGTGACCTTGATCAGGTAAGGCCCATCAGAATAAAATGTCACCACAGGTGAATGATCAATGTTATACACTGTATCACTACCTTTCTTCTCAGGTATAGAACCTTTCTTCTTCTGTATTAGAAGAACATTATCTGTCAGCGGGTGGTCATGTTGCCCTAATAACCTTTATAACTGCCACTGATGTTGTTTATACCTTTAACAAGGGACTTATCATTACCACATAGGCAGCTGTATACATGTTATTTAAATTACCCCTTAGCTGCTGGAGTGGGGAACGCGCAGTAGGCCCATGGGAGGAGGGCTGTTTATGTCCATGTATATGTACATTCTCAATATCAGTCACATTTAAAAACTGACATTTTTGGGTTTTTTCTTCAGATTCATGAGTTTCATGTAATACGCTTTATAATGATTTTTTTATCAATAATTCGTTTCGACAAATATATTTTCCGTAAAATTTTCAACCGAACGCTTTTGAATGGAAAGATGTAGACGCAAGTGGTACGGTAATGGTACAGAAGCGCTTCGGAAATGCTACGTAAGTGGTAGACAAGTGCCACACAAACGGTACGCTGAAAGTGGAACAGCGAACGTGTACGGGTCTGTATTGTCATAATTGATGGTCAATATGATTGATAAATATTATCGTCTCATTCGTCTTCCCTAATTGTGAACGTGTCTACGACCACAAGACTATATGTGATAATGCATATTGTATATTTCGGTAGTCTTTCAAAATTGAAATAGCCAGAATATTTAGGTTACGTCTCTGAAAACTGTCTCGGAGGAAGTATAAGAATTATTTTTTAAAACATAGATTGACTACTGACTATGTTAGTGTGCCACTCGAATGGTCATAAAAAAGGTTCATAACTTTCGGTGTTGCATTAACCCCATTAAACAATTGCGGCCTATCAAACCAAATAAATCAATATACTCAATGCATGCTTTGATATAATCCGTTTCATAAAACCTTGTGATGATGTAAACTGCGATGGGACTTCTTACAACAATAATACATGTATCTGTTACTAAGTTGTAAAAAGCAGCCGATAGTTTACCCGTACTAGACACACTGGAAAAGACGTGACTGTTGCTGTTGGGTTGACGGTTTTGTTAGAAGTAAAGACCAAAAAAATTGTTTATGTGCGACCGACCATAGTTTTTTTTACCACAAGCCTACTTAAACGTCCTATTCGAACGCACCGAAAATGTTAAGTGTCTTTATGACATCTCTCTACGTCACAGGCTGGTATATAAACCAATTATTTATTATTATTAATAAATACCAAAAAACATAATAAAGTATACAACTTATCTGAATAACTATGGTTGGTGATATTTGTTATCCCCTCCCCCTCAAAAAATATTAATTCAAATAAAAATAAATCACTGCCGCACTTTTCAGTCATGTTTCCTGACATGCATACTTTTTGTCCTAACACAAGAACCTTCTGATTTCTGTTATTGTTTTGACGTAAACAAAAGGATTGGAATGCATTATAGTTTAGAGTTGTAATGGTATATAACACAGACCAGTCAACGGTAATTTTACAGATGTGTTATCGAGTAATAATTAATACATTTGAACGGAACGTTGTTACATGATTCGTATATAGCAAGGTACGCGATGCACGCTATTCGGTTCACTTGTAACCTAATTTGGTTATTTAAAGGGACTTATTGTAAACCAGATTTAATAGTAATCTGTCCCTCAGCCTAATGTTGACGAAACTTTTCTTTGCTATTGAAATTGTAATCCTGCTGAAATGGGTTTCTAACGATATTGTCAAAACAAATATGGAATAAGAATATTTTAACTATGATTCTTTTGACTTGTGTCAAAGATTAGGAATTGATAATACCTGCCCATCTTTAACAAAAAGATTTGGCTGAATAAAAATAGTAGAACAAAATAAATTACCCGTCATGTTTTCGTAGCTGGCAAGGCAAAAGTTTTGTTTTCTAACGATGAGGGAAAGATCTTCCTTGATTTCACCGTGTGTCACTAGAGTAAACAGCAATTCCTTTGTCTGCATGATATTTGGTAATGCCACAGCTCGTTCTTTTCTAGGGAGGAGGTGGTTTACGTTTTCATATTTGGTAGTAATGTCGCTAGCAAGGTTGCAGTGGTATTCTACCAGAGGAAAACACTCTCGGTTGCATTTCACCTGATAAACTTGTACTCCGTGGTCTGAATATATATATTAATATTTATGTTAAAATTTTCATAAACAAAATGCTTATTATAATTCATCATCATGATGGTGTCAGGTAAAGAAAATATGATTTGATTACAGATAAACTGTAATCTGTATTTTAAAGTATCTTTCAACATGAATATGAACATATACATAAATGCTTTACACTTAATCATAATATTCCTATTCATATGTCACTTTAAATTATACACAAGATCAGTTTTCGAGTCAGTTGAATGGTTTCATGAAATGGAAAAGGATGTAATATTAAGCTCAAATAATAAATTCGTTAACAGACACAAATCAATTGGCTGCCAATCTAAAGGGCATAAATCAATGATTGTATTATTTTATAAATGCTAAAATTTTCAATTAAATTTTAAACTTTTCTTTTATGAAATAAAACCTCGGGTCCATGTAATTTGAAGTTTTGCAGGAAATGATTAAATGTGCAAAAATCATCAAATGATAATATGATATACTGTGAAATATGCCGCGTCCACTTGGAGGTAATCAGGAAGTAAAGACAAATGAAATATTGGTTCAGACTTTTATATAGCAAAAAGTGTATTGTATTACAGTGTTTTGGGTTTTTAGTAAACTTGTGTGACGGTACAAATGCTTTTAGTTGAGATGACACAGTACATGTTGATTTAAAAAATTCGGAATTTACGATATATGGTTTAATCTCACGATGTTAATAACCAAAAGATACTATTGATATTGAAATGTATGTACTGTAAAGCGCTTTACAGTTGCTTATGTTAGCTGGTTAGGACACTATATCTAATGTTGTATATCATTATTATTGTTAAATGAACTAATTTTGATCATGGTGGATATTCTTGACGAGCCTCGAACGTTAGTACACAGGAATGTGTTTATGTAAACATCTTTTGGTATAAATTGTTCTTTTCAGTTTTATCTTACTAAGTATAATCCAGTAAAGTATAGAATATGTCTTTCCAATGTCTTAACATTCACTGAGACTTGCAAACATAGACATGTTCTCCAAGAGGACAAAGTCATTGTTAGTAATGTAAATACTAAAATCTGTTCGTCTTTGGTCATTCAGGTTAGTGTTTTGGTCATCAATTATAAAGACATAGATTTCAAAATCCTTTGGAAGCTATATTTGTGATTTATTTACATGTGATGATTACGATCGTTAAATTTCCTTATTGGTGATATATTATTCTTGGTGGAAAAACCAAGCAGTAGGGCGAGGATCATAAGGATGTTTTAAAATAGACACAGCCATTCATTTGTTTTGTCCTTTGATTTATTTTCTAACATAAAACAATTGAGTATTATAAATGTTGTAATGAAAGGAAGATAAAGTCGTAAACACTTAAAATGTTATGAAAAGAACTAACTCACCGACTGGAACTTTTTTTATCATTATCATCGCTAGTTTCTATTTTGTCGGTAAGTAGTTACATGAATACAATATTTAGAAATGCATGCGACCTGCACAAGAGATGATATTGTCAGGACGATATGCTGTACGAACGAATACATTTTAATCGGGCTAATGTCACCCTTTACTATTTGCATGCGCTTAATAGTGTCGACCAATCTGAGATACCACATATGTATGGTATTGTTTTATATTTACCGGCAATTGTTTTTGATATGCAAATTACTTTTTTTCTAACCAATATACAAAAAGACATACAGAGCAAACTAATGACGTCGCGTTAATAAAGCAAAAGTTGTTATGAAGTGTTTCAATTCTATTCCTGTTTTCTTTCAAAATAGGTCCTGCTACTGGGTAGTACAGTATCTTTGATTTCCACATTGCATGTGAAATAAAGTAAAGGGATTGGGATATATAATGTCAAAAGAATCAAATGAACATTATATGTAGATTAGGACTATAATTAAGATTCCGCATCAGCATTAACTGACCTGACAGCTCGGATTCAGAGAACATATTATGTGAGTGAAACTCTGAGATACTGAGGAAGACCGAATGCATATGTATTGTAAAACGGAGCTTAAATTAATACTATTGTATAGCGCTATGTATTCGTCTAGTCATATGTTTCCGCGCGTTATATAAACAACTACAAATTTACTTTTCATTGCTTTGTCTTTTGGAACATTATCACTTCTAGATATTTCTTGGTCTGTAAGTAGTTACATGAATACTATAAACATAAAAGAATGAGACCTTGACAGCAATGATCTTGTCAAGGAGATATGCCCTTTCTACCTTATTACCAATAAGTAGGGCGAGAATATTTTTTTTTTTTTTTAGAAAGAGAAACAAATATTTGTGTTCTTAGTTCTTTGATTTATTTTCCAACAAAAGCAATTGAATATTATTAATGTTGAGATGTACGGAAACTAAAGTAGTTAACACTTAAAATACCAAGAAAACAAATAACTCACCGACTGCAACTTTCCTTTTTTTTGTTTTGCTTTTTGGAATATCATCGCTCACAGATAATTCCTGTGCTGTAAGTAGTAACATGAATAATATGCAAAGATAAGAATGAGACCTGCTCAACAAATGATATTATCACGGATGGAAATATTTTATTCGTGCTAAAGTCACCGTAAAGCTGTTTTATGCACTAAATAGTGTCGACCAATTTGAGGCACCAAATATGTGTGGTATTGTGTTATATTTACTGTCAATTGTTATTAATATGCGAATTTTTGATTTTTCGAATCATTAAACGAATAAATGTTCATGTTTCTTCTCAATAATCTGAACCCAATTCCGTCTTTGCATATTGCAGAGTTATCTTTTCTTGGGAACAGGTATTGATTGTTACGTCACTTGTTTGTGAGAGTAACGTCATCAATTTTTAAGAAAATGACGTAATTTTCTCACACAAACCAATGACGTAACAATCAATACCTGCTCCCAAGAGAAGATAACTCTGCAATACGCAAAGACGGAATAGCTTTAATAAAAAAA
>NW_018408053.1:59416-122344 GCF_002113885.1 Mizuhopecten yessoensis
CCCCCCATGTACATTGTATGCAAATTATGGTTTGACAGATTTTGACAGATGACTCAAGTAGAAAATTGTTTGAATCATGTATTCTTGAAAAAGAAAGTGAAGGGACATAACTCTTTATATAGACTCCAATTTAAGTAATTTGTGCTGATCTGACAGATCTGTCAATTCAAGATCTATCTGTACACCAAATTCAAGAAATATCTACATTTTAAAGAAAGTGGTAGCTATGAGTAACCCTATATATGTTTTAAACATAAAAATATTGATACCTTGCAAAACAATAAGCAAATTTCACAAAACCACCAATTCTCAAAAATCACCTAAACATGACATATTTTATCCAAAAGGAAACTTGGAACTTATAGAAGAAACAAACTATATCCGATATATAACAGAAAGGAATGTGAGGAAAATATGTGAGGGACACAACTCACAGAAATAATATCAAAAGGAAGACAATCAATCATAACTGCACAAATACTTAGAGTACATAGCAAGTGTTCCTAGTTTAAAACAGAGAGTATGAGTATTACTTGAAACAAATTTTAAAATATATAAGAAATGATTCCCAGGGACACCATCTAAATGAAAAATAATTGATTGATATAACAGTCAAGATGCATTAAAAATCCTCCCCACACGGAAAGTAAAACAAACATTACAGTAAAATGTTCAAACCTGGCCTGCATGGTGTAAAGTTTCACCTTTTGGCCTTTTGTAACTTTCAGCTTTCTTGGCGAATTTTGTGCATTTTTAAATATCTCCCATTCTCATCAGATGTATATGAAGTGCATAACAAACGGAAAAATAAAAATATGAATGATAAACTGCCAGAATAAGATGTATAGGAAAGCAAACAAAGGGGCACAACTCTTCGAGATCGAGAAAATCCAGCCCTTACTTTCTTCTATTTTTAGGATGCTTCTACACCAAAGTCAAATAACTTTGGCTACTTCAACTTCTGACAGGTCAATGACCCTTGATGAGACTTATTTAGCTGTCAAAAGTCAGACCAAAAAATACTGCAGTACAATTTTATGTCAACTTATGTATTAGTGGATTTGAACACCACTGTAAATATGAATGTTGAACAGAAATATTTTAACATTTAAGCGAACACATATTTTTTTTTTACAATCCTTTTAATAACAGATTTAGAGAATGAAGGGTTTAAATGTTGTTTGTTGATGTTTAGTGGATCGAAGAGATACATGTATCACACTTTTTTTAAACACAGTATTCTAAAAGATATGATTAAGGTTTCAGACTCTTTTCGGATTATCAGCATCTTGTGAGGAAATTCCATGTATTGTGGCAGAAAAATGTCAACGAATAATATGAAGTGTAGTGCAGTTGATATAGAAAGTTCAATTCCTGCTTTATATTTGCAGTAAAGTTGTCAAAGAATCAGATATTTGGCAGACCTTTCTTATACAGATGACTTAAAAGTGGTTGCAAGGATACATAAAACCCCAAAAACAAACTTATTCCTATCCCTTATACAGATAACAGTGTGGAAATATAGATGAACTGAAGGTATTGAAAATAACGTCAGGTAATTCGGGTAAAATAGACTTCCATCATGATTTTGCATATTCATAATGTGTTTATACAGCCTCCCTTAAAAAAACACATTCTATGCATGTTTTCAGCCTGTCTTTGTTGTCATTATCTGTCCAGCCTGTAACATCTCATCTTTGCTAGCCAATTAAGCGTTCATTTTGTATTCACATATTCATGTATTCAACCTTAGCAGATTTAGCCTTGTTCTCTAAGCTTTCAAATTATTGAACCTGGCACAGGGACTTGGCACGAATTACCATCCTATGGTCAACATAGTTTTTTTTATATCATACATTATATAATACACATATGTGAACTGAGGATTAGAAATTAATACCAAGTCCCTGTGCATGTAAAATAATAATGGCGGCGCCCAGTACCAAGTTGCCTTGTCGACTATGTCATGATTTATGTAAAAAAACAAAGGAGGACATACTTAAAGAAACATTTTCTGTATATGATCAGTTGGTAGAGATAATTGACCATTTTCTAACTGTAATTAATAACCAAGGGAAATACATAGGCGACCAGTGCTGAAATAATCTTGAAAGTTTAAAGTTTTGCTAGTAAAGTGTCTATGCAAGGTGGCAGGGGATCAAGGGAAATTAAACACAAGGCTAAATCTGCCAAGGTTGAATAGTACAAATTTAAATTATGAACCCTTGGCTATTGAAGATGGTGAGATAACGAGGTTCGATCGTAAAATAAGATGTGTCTTCACCAGTATGCTCCAGTGAAATTACACTATAAAGTCAGCATCAGTCCTGCGCTATCACAAGGAGACAAACCTGAACATACCACTGACTCCCAAAACACAAATTAATTATGCACAAACTCACCACACGCATGCATCTAGCAAATGGGAGAGGCCGTCCTTAAATGATCATGTATAGCTATTGATAGGACATACATTAAACAATACTAAATCAAACCTGAAGTTTATTTTGACATAAAGATCTTAATTATTTGGATAATTTCATGGAAATGATGACTTGTTATTTTAAACAAATGATTTGTTAATTTCAGCTTGCATGCACTGTATGAATGTTATTTTAATAACATTGTACCCATATGAATCCATGATTGTCGTGAAGTGGTGCTTTATTTGAATTAAATACATTTGATGCTCTATTTCCTGACCTGGAACGCATTCGTGACAATATCGAGACAATTACAATACTGTGGTATAACTGTATATATATTGTGTACATAGTTTAAGCGTCTGCGAGACCCGCGGTTCTAACTTACAAACGTCCAGGTGACGAGAAAGAACATGAGAGGAATGTTGTTATCTAAGTCCGTGGGTATACTGTTGATGCCGACATGTACAAATGTATGTAAACTGTAAAACGAAAGTAGGTCTGCGCGATCGCAAACATTTAATGCTGATATTTTCGCATAAATGTCAGTTAGTACTTGATGTGATAGCAATGGATTAAACGAGTGTTACCTTGTGTTGTATTCTAGCACATCAGTGTCTTAATACATACGGTATTAAGCTGTTAATGTTCGATACACGTCTGATTATTATTACTGTCCTGATTATGTTGTGAGGTATTTCCGGGCCATGTTCTCGTATCAAGTGCGCTTCCCGTTACGTCATAAAATACAATTTTTCAATTGAAAAATTACAAAATCTTGATATTTATTAATAGTTTAAAGAATAAACGAGTTAATAAAAAAAATATCAATACATTATAAATATTATTTTCTTGAATGTTTGCATAGGAGACGCCGTTTGATCATAATCTCGAAACCTAGAACATTTTTTCAAACAAAAAGTGTTTTAACATTTGAAAGAAAAAAGTTTGAAAGGGAAAAAATCAATTTGTTCTTTTATGAATTAATGAAAGTGATACAAAAAAGAAATATAGTAAATAATTGATAGTATATTTATCAAAAACATCATCCTTAGAGAGTATGTTCTGGGCATGATCGTTTAGAAGCTTTGCAATACTTCAAACTCTTTCAAACGTGCATCAGCTCGAGATTAGGCCCCTGTTTACAAAATGCGGAATGGAAGTAACAAGGCGGATTGAATTGGAACTTCAATTGTGAATATTTCGGCAAGTTAACATTGTTCACAAAGCCCATGTGGTCTGTTCATCTAATTTAGTCAAGATGTACTCAGACCAGTCGTTGTTTAGTCGCTAGGTTCATTCACAAAAAAAATTAGTATTATTATATAAACTTATTGTAATAATTATGTTTCCAATATTACTGATAAATGTTTTTTCTTCCCGATCAAATGTTTTATGATAAACCAACTAGTAGTGAGTGTTTGATTTATACGAGGTCTTCGTAGGTATTCCAGAGATGTGCTAAAATGTTGACGAAAACAAATCAATTTGTATTATAATAGGGAGCTTAAATTGANTGTTTTTTCTTCCCGATCAAATGTTTTATGATAAACCAACTAGTAGTGTGTTTGATTTATACGAGGTCTTCGTAGGTATTCCAGAGATGTACTAAAGTGCTGACGAAAACAAATCAATTTGTATTATAATAGGGAGCTTAAATTGATACTATTCTTAAACACTAAGGTGAATAACTAACAATATTTATGGTATGAGGGTGTATATGACAGCTAATACTTACCAGGACTTTTCTTTCTGTCGTCGGAATGTGATACTGGACGACCGAGAGCAGCTGATAGGTCACTCGCAGTCAATCTGTTTCGTTCTTCCGAAACTTAAGCAGCAAACAAAAAAACACACAATTGTATTCTTTCCATTTCATAGCATATGGTTTCTTGCCAAGGTGATTATCATGTTTATGTATATTTTCTTCATTTGTGTTGAGAAATGTGTTTACTTTGTGTTCAATGTTTGCTTTGAGTGCTCTTATCAATACGGTAGCATTATTTTGTCTTGAACGTTGTATGCTACATGCCATAATCAGTTTTACTATTTAAATCATCGAAAAATTTCAAATAAAACTACTTGTCAGTACCGACATTAAATTCAGTACTAAGTGTACCAAACACATGAGATAACCACATAGCTGCTGTTTTTCAATGGAGTATCAGATGATGATAGACTGCTTTGGATGGTACTCGTTTGGATGGTACTCGTTATATAAAAATTACGACCTATGTTATCTGCAAAATATGCATATTGACAGACGATAAGATACTGTTTTCCCCAAAACCATATCGGAGGCCGACCATATTTTGACTGTAGATAATATTCTGCTAACCCCAATGTAAATTAAATGAAGTTACGTTTCTTATCTAACAATGAACAAAACTGTTTATGTCAGAAAATCATTCATGCGAGGAACCCTATGAAATAAAGCGCTTGATTCATGCACTCACTAATAAGAATTTAGAAGAAAATGCAGTTTATGAACTGGGCGTCACCAAAAGTTCCTAAATGTGGTATAGTTCATTCCCTATCGAATATCACTTTCTTTCGCTGAACTAAGTGCAATTACACTCAAAATTGAAAGGAACGAAAATGTATTTGTAATAAGTCAAAAGTAATCAGCCTTTCGAATTAACCATCAACTATAAATCATACGAACTATTCGACTACGATTGTCGACGAAAGTTTTAACCTATGTAGGTACATGCATCTGCAAGTGGGACATGTTTTGGTTGCAAAGCTGATTAAGTATTTAAGCATTTGTTTTCCAAACTATGCAAAAATGATGCATAGGCGATTCGCAAACCATGCAATCGGTAATCCATGGTAAACCGGTTATTAGGTCGGATGTCCGCAATCCGGTAACACAATTCTATAACTGATTAGTCGGACATTTATTCACACCATGTGGAGCTCCATGTAAGCTAGCGTACACCTGAAAATTGTATTTGATTATGAAAAAAAGATGCCGACCATACCATAAATAAGTCTGAGCAGATTCCAAGGGGGAGCCAGGATGCATTGATGTGAAATGCCAACTTTGCAAGGTAGATCCCGATTTTAAGGATGGGACGTAAAATAATTGATTGATGGAGGTGAAACGTAATCAATATTGAGTCGAAATAACTTGTATCCCACTTTATGCTGACCGATGTTTGAAATACATGAGAAAGTTATCGTGAATTTTTAATATATAAAAAAGTGTAGATGCTTTTTAAATGTCAAATTGTTAAATCTATATTGCTTAATTGCTGTTTATTGTTTGATTACCGAACTGACAGGTTACTTGGTCGGTATTGTTTTAAATAAATGATAATTAAAAAAAATCCAGTTTGAAAACCATAACATTCAGGGATACCTTTTAGTTAGTAACACATGGCATTGGACTCGTTGAAGTACAGGTATAAATTACCTGTGTGTTTCTCTATCAGAGTTGGCATATATATTTATTCAAAATGGCGTATCAATCCAAACAAATAAATTTGTTTGTGAGTAATTCACGTTCTGTTATATATATATTATAGTATATTATAGTCTGAAGAATCTCATAGAAGAGATGAAAGTACTAAAGACTCGTTGTTGAGAATTTTTCTTTTTATATTTTTTTTCGTCCGTAAGGGTCATTTTTCTGCTTTTATAATATTATATATATATATATATATTTATATGTCTAATAAGAAATAACTAGAGTTTGATGCAATATGGGCACTCGATCCGAACGAACAAATGTTGGTTAGATGCATATTACTTATAAAGATATATGGACAAAGAAGTAATAACGACAGTGCAGCCAAAGACATTTCTCGGATTTTCAGGGTGATCTGCCCCCTAACCAAGACAGAAAGATTAACATTTACATATCACAACATATAGCACGGATAAACAGTCACTATAAAACAGTAATGCAGCAAAATAAATCCATAGTTGATGAAGAAGAGAAGTAGGACATGATTTAACAATATACGCCACAAGTACGGTTTATGGTTAATCGAAATTAAATATTCTTAAATATGCCAATGCACCCAGCTAAGTATCAAAACTTTCTAGAAACTAAAGATGTTGAAAAAGAGAACACCTGCCAATCAGTTCTTTATAAACATATGGATATAGAATTTTTAAGTTGTAATTCGGCGAAAGATAGCTAAATATATAAAGTAATTTCATACCATATTAATTATAAGTGTGACATTTCTTTTCCTGAAAGCAAACAATGTATGGAATTCAGATATTGATAATTGGTCGACAGGAAAAGTTTGAAAACAAAAATTCAATTGAGAAAACCAAAACCAAAAACTCTACCTGATGCAAACGACAATGACACAGAGATCAGTAAGAAAGACGCAGCCGGAGGGAGTGACTGATTGAATATATTAAAATGGCATGAGATAAAGAGAAAACTCAAATTATTGTATATATACAAATGCATGTATCCTCCTTATATGTTATAACTCCTTATTCGATATTCCTTTTACAGCGCACCCCCTACCTCGTTAAACATTATCTAATACGGATACGTTTCGGATGGCTATACTATGTTTATCTATGCACCAGATCATATATCACGTGTATTGCCTGTCATGAACATTATATTAATCAATCATACTTTTGCATCGATCATGCCGTTTCTCATTGCAATACATTTTTTTTTGTTACAGAAAGAAACCATTCTCATAGTAAACTCTGACATAATATTTTTACCAACTTATTATTTTTCCGTGATATCCTGTAACTGAATAAAAACTAAAAAATATCTATACAAATGTAACGAAGTTTATTCGTTATTTTGTATATACGTAACAAACATCATATAACAATATACCTAACATATATTACTCATCCTCTGAAACGTTAACAATTTTTCGTTTTAGATGCGGAATTTATAATGGGAAATTCCACTTGCTGTAAAAAGAATGATCAATACTTACAAACAAGAATGACATCATCGATCGGTGCTTTTCTTTTAGTATGGCTTGGAATTCCTAAAGGTCAGATAAAAACAAATCGTTTGTATCTTATATATTTGTATATATATATATATATATATATATATATACATTTGTTCTTTATATATGTTTACTATTTTTAAATCGTGTTTGTTTGTTCCTATTGGCTGATCAGTACCGGCGAGCTAATGTCGTGTCGCGGCGTCCTTTGTCCGTCCGTTAACTTTTCATTAAAACGCTTCTAGTCCTGAATGGCACAGTGGATTTTGACAAAAAAATGGCCTGGATAATTAATGGGCAAAGGAAACATAGTTTTATATAAATAGAGGGTATGGGAGCGGGAAGAGTGGCGGGGATCAATAGGGGATATTAGGTAAATCTTTAAAATCCGTCATCAGAATAATTGAGGGATTTTAACCAAATTTCTCTTAAAACATAATCGGGCAAGGGGAATTCAATGTCCTAATAATAAACTGAAGGCAGAGGTCGGGGCCCCTAATATGGAACACAATAGGGAACTGTTTAAAATTCTTTTTCATCTGAATAATTTGAGATGTTCGCCGTATGGTGTGTGAAGTATTGTAGGGGCAAAGGGGACTCTATTTTGTATAAATGGAGGGTTCTGCCCAATTAGGACAGGGGCAAGGTCCAATAGGGGGAAATGAGGTAAATATTTTCAATTCCTTCTCCTTCTCTACGAATCGAGGGAATTTATCAAAATTTTGTTAAAAGCAATTTTTTGCAAGTGGGATTCCAATTTTGTATAATTGGAGCGTGTGACTCCCCTGGGGGCAGAGGGACGTGGCCAATTAGTGATACATAGGGAGAACTGTTCAAAATAACAAAATTTGCTGTAAAGCATCCAAGGGCAAGTGGACTCAATTTAATATAAAGGATTGGTACCCCTCCCCCCTGTGGGCAGAAAAGCAAGGGCCATTAGGGGAAAATAAGATAAATCTTTAAAATTCTTCTTCTTCTCTGCGAATAGAAGGAATTTAATCAAATATTGTTCATAACAACCTGGGGCAAAGGGGGAATTCGCTTGGTATAAACGGAGGGTTTGGCCCCTTGTAGTTAGGGAAACGAGGCCAATTAGGGAAAACACGGGAAGGTCGTTTAACCGAATTTGGTGTACAGCATCTTTTGGCAAAGGGATTCGGTTTTATGAAAATGTAGAGTGTGGTCGTACCTCGCAACAGGTCCAAATAGGAAACAAATTGGTAAATCTTTCAAAACCTTCTTCTTCTGAACGAATTGAGGATTAAAACGAACTTGTTGTAGAGCATCCTTTGGCAACGTTGACTGATTTTGTTAATCTTATTGTTAATGTTGTTAGCGGGGCGGTGTCCAATACCGGTAAAATAGTGACAAAAATAATTAATTTCCTACTTCTTCCTTAAGCATGGAGGGATTTAAACCAGATTTGGTCCATAGTACTATAGGGCAAAGATAAACAAATTTTGTAAAAATACAGGATACAATGCTTAAAATCTTTTTTCTTCTCTATTAATTGAGGGTTTGCTACTAACAGAATCTATGATAAACAGATGTTGGGGTCCCCGAGGGGGCAACTAGTTCGGCTCAAGAGGAGAACTAGTTGTAAATCTTAAAATCATTTTTGCTATTCAACAAGAATGAAATGATTTTAACCAATTTCAGAGTAGACAAATACTTGGGCAACAAGGACTCAAATCCAGGTAAATTGAGCGTGTGATTACCTGGGACAAATTTGCGTGGCCCAGTAAGGTAAATAGAGTTATGCCTAAAAGTCCGTTTTGATCTATGCAAAAGAGGGGATTTTGACTTAATTCTAAATGGAGTATCCTTGACCCAAAAGGATTTGTAGTATAAGTATAAACCATGCCTCCATTCCAATGGGGACAGGGGAGTGTGATTCATTAATGTAAATGTGTTGCTTAAAGATAGAGCCATTTTTTGGAAGTACCTGCAGTAGTATATCAAACAAGAATATTTTGCTATGATTGCTTTTTTTTATATTTTTTTTAAATTTTAAGACATAAACATATATATATAAATATATATACAGACCCGTACACTTTCGCTGTTCCACTTTCAGCGTACCTTTTGCGTAGCATTTCCGTACCGTTTGCGTAGCACTTGCGTAGCACTTGCGTAGCATTTCCGTAGTACTTCCGTACCATTACCGTACCATTTCCGTAGCACTTTCGTATCGTTTCCGTAGCACTTGCGTCTATATCTTTCCATTTAAAAAGCATTTGTGAAACGTTCGGTCGAAAATTTTACGGAATATATATTTGTCGAAACGAATTGTAAAATAAAAATCATTATAAACCGCATTACGTGAAAATTAGTCCAACTATCATAATAGTCTGAAGAAAAAAATCACAAAAATGACGGTTTATAAATACATGGACGTATACGTAACAGCCCTCCTCCCATGGGCCTACTGTGTGTTCCCCACACCAGCAGCTAGGCCTTAGGGGTAATTTAAATAACAGGCATACAGCTGGCCATGTGGTAATGCCCTGTCCCTTGTTGAAGGTATAAACAACTTTAGTGGCCGTTTTAAAGGTTGTTAGGGCAACATGACCACCCGCTGACAGATATATTTCTTTCGATATGATATCTATATACCTATACATAGACTATAGGCAGTGATAATGCATTGACCATTCACCTGTGATCACATTGGATTCTGATTTGCTGTACCTGATCAAGGTCACATTCTGTGATTTCAAGGCAATTAAATCCATGTCATTTAATCCAGATCATTGTCTAACCATCACGTACAGCTGTATACAGGTAAATCAGTTCAAGGTAAAAACCTACAGGTAAGATACTTTGGCTGTCCCTCGATCAGGAAATGACAGCCCCAGGCACAATTTCATTTCACAACAGTGCCTTAACCAAGGTAAACTAATATTTTACTTGGAATTCCTAATTTAATAAAAAAAAAATGTCCCTTATTAGGATATTTTACTTCTCACGTAGATGATTTGTTTTAAACCTAATCTATTTTTTTTTAAATAATCTATCATGAGTTCTGTTATCAGCGAGCAAGGTTGAATACTAACCCTAATACGTAACAAACTTTTCATATCAGATTATTGAAAATTATGATATTTTCAGTAATCATTAAAAAATCATTATGAAGATAACTTTATTGTCATCATGTGACTGAGTTCCTGAGAAAATAGAGTTGTATATAGTATACGTGTATAGTCTCTGTCTATAGTAAGTTTGTTAACGGAGTGCCCTCTCTGTGTGTGGTAATTATAAAGGTGTCAAAAATCAGTCAAGTGGTTCCGGGCTAGTGTACCTATGAACTTACATGGTTCAATGAAAAAGATAATTGACCTTTTACAGCTGACCAATTAGTACCACTTAGCGCCTTTAGCAAGTTACACAGTGGACAGTACATATCAGAGGCTGGGATTAACCTGGCCTATGGTATATTTGGGATCATTATATTAACGACAACAAGATTTATTAATTAATTAAAGAAAGGTTTACTGATTTTTTGAGAGAAGAAAGTGCAGAAAAAAATAGAATATCCTCAAAAGCAATTTTTTATAGATATATTTACGATCATTTTGATCTACAAAACTACCTGCGTAAACCCATACAAAAAGAATATCTGAAAGAAATAAAAAAAATATCTCCTCATAGCTTAAAATTAGAAAAAGGGCGATATCAAAACATTGAATCGTCGAGTGTGTAATGTTTGTAATTTAGATGATGTTGAAGATCATGTCATTCTGATTTGCGAGCAATTGTTTTGACAATTATTATATTAAAAAGCCAAGCATGTTTAAATGGAAAGGATTATTTAGTGAGAAAAATACAAAAGAAATAATGAACTAAGAAATATATAAAACTTGCAAATTCGAGAGGCACATAATTATTGTAAATAGATATAGTTGCACTTGTAATTGTGTTGTGAGTGTGTGTAATATTGTGTAATGTTATTTTGTATATTGCACAGTCGAACGACTCAAAGTAATAAAGAACTTGAACTTGAACCAGGCGATGAGGCTACGTACATGTATGACAAAATATGAAATATTGTAGCACTTACACTTATTGATCAGAGAGCTATCGCCCTAAGCCCACACCCTCCTTGATCCACGCCTGTTTAGGTACAAACGTACATGTACAAACGGAGAAATACACCTTGTATATATACTGAAGTTTCACTGTGGTCTCAGTCCCTATTTTATCTGACATCAGACCCCTATACCCTCTGCAGTACACACCCCTCAGGGTGTGCCAGACAGTCATAGTTTCTCCAGTACCAGGATTCAGACAGGTAAGATTTACCTGTAGAAAAGTCGGTATAGATACCTACATTTTTATGATCGATAAAGAAAACATATATTCTTATTAATACTAGAGGTGCATATCATGAATGTAAAAATTACATATATTTAGTACATACTATTTTTCTTATTCATAATAGTTTCCTACCTGCACGAGCTTGCCTTTCAAACTGAAAAAAAATATATAATAACTCCCGTAACAATATACACGTACAATGTATACTTAAACAAGAATCAACTACATTTTCATAAGAAAATAAAAGATGTATAACAAAAACACCTGTTTATCTGTGAATGAAATTTAATTAATAGACATGGTATAACATGTATACATTTCAAATCTCCGATGCATGTATTTGCATGTACTAATAATTAAGAACAGTATCGGTCTCCAAATCCTACGAAAAATCTAAAAGTGTATGAAAGAATTAAAGACGATATAAAAAATCGTAACAAGTTTACTTACTGTCAATATCAATTAGTCTTTTATTCGGTAAGCAGGTGGAAATACTTCTGACCATAACTAATTATTATCTGTGTGTCGCGTTGATTTGTTAGCGTACGTCAGGTCTTTGTGATGGATATCTTACATGTACCAATATTTGATCGACCTTTATCTTTATAAATCACGAGACATTTCTGTTTGTTTCACACTCATCCATTATGCAAACGAAATGGCAAAATTTAAAACTTTCTTATGTGCCTCCACGTAGCCTACAGTTTACTGTCGTTTCTTCCTATGCATTGTGGGTATGTTCGTTTCGTTTTAGATATTTTATATGCTTCCGCTTTTTATGTAAACCCGTTCTTGTCACCACAAACGAATCACCGTTTGTAAGCGTCATCCGTAGCACTTCCGTACCGTTTGCGTAACACTTCCGTACCGTTTGCGTAGCACTTGCGTACCATTTCCGTACCGTTTGCGTAGCACTTGTGTACCATTTCCGTACCATTTGCGTAGCACTTCCGTACCGTTTGCGTAGCACTTCCGTACCGTTTGCGTCCAAGGTGGAACAGCGAACGTGTATGGGTCTGTACAACGTACATGAGCGTCTAGAATCGCCTTTAGTTAATGTACATACTGTTCAAAATATTCTATCAAGTATCAGTATTCGTCATACATATACATGTATTTTAACAAATGAGCATAAATTCACATTTTTGATATAAAAAATAAACTTCCGGATATTCTTGTCCGTACTCTATTCTAATTATTATTGTATTATAGTTTAGTATCTGATTTCCGGTTAGAGTCACGATGGTGAACAGACGTCGGACAAATGTTATTATATGGTAAATATTAAGTATATGTAATGCTTCGTATGGTATAACATCATCCAATTCGCCGAATTAAAGTGCCATGTTAGCGTTATAGTTTGTGTCTAGAGTATATGTCGATAATAGTCTGAGTATAATCTATTAAAAAACCAGTTTCCTTTCCGAACCTATGCTATGATTGCTTAAATATCCAGTTGAGCGATACAGGCCCTCCGGACCTCTTGTTTGAATTTTTTTTGCTACGTTATTATCAATCGCCATGTCTACGATATACGTGACATCAAAGTATTACAATCCTATTTTCTAAAAAATCTAAACAGTGAGATCCGTTTGGCCTAGGATAAATGCACAAAGTGTATTAGAAATGAAAAATAAATACTACGGAAAGAAATAACTCACCGAATGCAGGTCTCAGTTTCCGTCGACTGGTTCTTAGTCTTTGAGCTGGTTTACCTTTAGGCATTTTGTACCGTTTCTGTAAGTAGTTATAAATAATATGTGAATAAACGAATGATGAAGATTAAACTAAGAGTCAAATCTAATGATGAGGGCAAATTTTGCTGTGACTTTGAACTTTGTTTAAATATGCGTTATCATTTCCATGGAAGCAACCAACCGTATGACAAAACGATGTCCAGAAAAGAAGGCATTTTACGTTCAATTAGTGGCATGCTTTCGTGAGAGAAAAAGCCTGAAGGTTTCGCATAAATTAGGGCCGAATGCCATTTAGAGAAAAAAAAATGCAAAACATACCTGAAATTTGATACTCCTCATTGGTTTCTATGACTGGTTTAACAAAACACTTGAATTCATACTTTTCTATTTAGAAACCAGGTAGACATTATTACTACGACTGTTAACTTTCATAATCCTAAAAGCAAACATTTCTGTTAGTAAAAGCCTGCTGTCCGTTTTATCATTTTTTTAGATAAATTATTAATGACTTCCTGATGCTGAAAAACGCCAATTTGTGAAAGGAGCAGTTGACCGACTTTCACCCCGACAATATATCAAACCGAAAAATAAAAATAGCACTTACAATCTTGAAATCTCAAAATTGTAGAAGGCCACCAGTCGGCAATTTTTGCCAACTGAATCTTTTGTTTCTAATTTGAAAAAAAAATACATCAAAAATACATCAAGTACTTTTTTGAGAAAAACACTAACAAGCTGGAACTGTTAAACTTTAAGATGACCGCCTTATGATATCATGGATTTTCAGTCCCACAATTCAATATTTATATCTAAGGACCATTGGGAATAACATGCACTTTTGAGAAATAGCGTTAACGACCATTGTTTAAAGACGGACGGGCGAGGACGGACCACAAACAAATAGCGATTTGAAAAGCCCACCATCCTGTGATTGTGGGCTAAACAACCGATGTATTGATAAAAGCGAACATATACAACGGGCATATTTCCAATGTATTTACAATTCTTGGAATGGAATACTAAAGGAAATCACTAGAAATGAAAACGTATTTCAATGCTTCGTTTGTAGAAGCAGAAAGCCAACTTAATCGATCATTTTACTGCATCATATGGCAATTTCGTCTGTTTAGGATTCAGGAAAAGTACATTGTACTTGAGTTAAAAAGAAATGAAGGTATAGAGTTTTCCAAAACAATGTACCTATATAAAAACTGTTTTAACGTTGCAAATATACAACTTTAAGCTACAAGATTTAATTTCAATTTAAGTCAGTTTTTCATGTAAGCCGCGCAGGTATTAATTCGAGCTAAAAGTCTACGAACTACCTGATTGCCAATCACAATGTTGTGTTATCTAATCATTAGTAAACAAAAAAGATAAATAATCAATATTAACATACGACACTGAAAGTTCGTTGTATTATTTGAAGAAAGCCAATCCTACACCTCTTCCCTTTTAATGTTCCCAGCATATATTTTGGAATAATTTAAACACAATTTTTCATTGTTTTATCTTTCAATTACACTACAAAATGCAAATGGACAGAAGTTTGTTATTGTGAAGTGAAAGAGTTAACTTCGGCTTTTCGCATCAATGTAATTTTCATTCTTATTAATTAAATTGCAATTGCCATTCAAACACGAATTGAAGTTATGCATCTGGTCTTTTTATTCGTTCCAATGTATTTATTATTTTTGTGTTTTCTACATTTCTGTTCATGTTATGTTGATGCGAAATATATACCAATGAAACATGAATTGAAAATAGTTTGTGATTGATCGTAGAACGATAATAATTGCTTGATTGAATAAGTTATCAACTCATTTGATTGAGTGAATAAATGAATTATTGATCAATAAAATGAGTATTTGATTGATTCATAAAATACATAGCTGGTCACGTGTTATTGACCTTCTATTTGCTGTCAGCAAACTTATAAAACCTCGATCTGTGTTTCGCATGTGTATTATTACAGTGTTATTACAGTGTTAAGTCGGTTGTGGACTTTTGGTTTGGCAGTCATCTTTGATAGGACTTCATCGGTCGTATTTATTTATCATTTATATGTATGCTATGACCTTTCAGGCTTTCAGTTAATGTGATAGTAAAACTTACCTTGTTATAGGACTTCAATGATTATTGTTTTTGTTCAATGATCCAAAATCTGTAATCAAGAAATAAAATAAAACCAATTAAGAATAAAGCCAACATGTCAGTTGGTGTAGATACCCTCGGACATTGTCAACAGCTTGACATAATCGGTATGTTTACATCTGCTCAATGAGTTTGTTGTATGAATACGAATACGAATCAATAGATAAAAAAGTACAAGAAAAATAAGCCCAGACACGTCCTTACATAGTGAAAAAACCCACATTCTAATGAATATAATAAAAAAACATCGACCTTCAAATCACAAATTAAAAAAGCATATTTCCCTACGACATCATACAGGCGACCATATGTCCTGTGTTCTGAGATTGAGCAGTCAACATCTATCACAAAAGTAATGGTATTCGGTTAATACATTTCTTGTTATTTAACAAAAGTATATATATGACTTTGAGATATTGAAAAGTATCTAATATTTTTACATTATGTGTGAATTTCCCTCATAAATATACATTTACATTGCAATCCAGGTATTAATGATAACAACATAGGATTTGCCAAAGTGATAATGTTATTGGTACGATGCTGTTAACATCAGAACCTTTAATTTCAAGTAAGTTGAAGTAGTTTAAAATAATCAGTCACTTTAAATTCTTTGCTAGTGGTTTGTTCCAAGTGACTTATAATATGTTGGGTTTAATTTTTATTATGCCTAAAAGGAACGTAGCTTTTGTAAATCACTAATATTTACTGATTCAGAACGAGATTAACTGAATCAGAATGAGGTAATACTAAATACTCATTCAGATTGAGTTAAGATAAGCTATAAAAGTCAGCAAGTCGAGGAATAACAATAAAAACAACTTATGAAATTTTAATACCGACAAAACATTCGGGGAAGACCAGGACAGGTTCGGCAGCCCGGTGTCATAAGCCGAACCTGGCCGGGGCCCAAATTGATATTTTGATGAATTCTTATAATACAGCAATACGATACTAAGTGCTATGTTAGGCTTTTATGTACATTGCATATCATCAGAAGCTGTCTATGTGTTTAACGTTTGACCGTAAATAAATAACAATTCCGTTTACGGAAGTTCGCATAACTAAAACAAAGCGATGTCATTATTGTCTGTCTGCTGTCCCAAGAGTAACGTTTTCATCTTAAGCAATTTGATATTTGAGTTCTAAGCTATTCTTATTGTGTGAATGTTCAGCCAGCCAACTTAACTGCTAAGATTATAAAAATTGTTAGCACTAGCTCAAGAACAAAAGTATTAAGGGTGGCCGAATTTGTCCCGGTCTCCATTATATAAAAGTATTGTATCATAGATGATATTTGTTTTTGTGCGCTACTTATGTGGAAGGTCGGGTGGCGCAGTGGAAAACATTAGGAAATAAACCCGCTGCGTGCTTCAATCAGGGCACACAATGAATTACTGAGAAAGGTTAGGAAAAAAAAAAGTTTGGTAAATACTATGTAAAGATTCATATCATAAATGTGACAATGTATCGATGTAAATGTACACAAATATTAGTTTAAAAACGAAATGAACAAACGAACTTTGAATAACTTTAATGTAACTGAGATGGTCGTTTTATCAATATATAGTCTAAATTCCTGTTCCCTTCCGAACCATTAATATTGGGTCGAATTTAAAATTTTGTTACAGGCGCCGAGGTTTGACAGGTAAGTATGCCGATTAACATTTAACACTCTCTGTCTATTTAAAAATCGTAACGTAGTGTGAACAAGTTATACATTGTTAAAAACGGGCCTTAAAACTCGTAATGGTTGTCTGAAAAATCATTATTGATTTCGACATAAATGCATTATTAATGTGTAAGAAGGGAAGCAACTCTGTTTATGCACGAATGTTAAACCAATAAAGAGCTAAGGTCGGGCGCCGAATAGCTACGCTCTTATAAATATGATTGGAACCGCCTGTTGAGTCATCAAGCGCACCCTTTTATTCAATATCAATATCGTGACATCGTTGTAAAAAATATAATTGCTCACTCAGTCATAGCTTGGCAAAGGTACCAGTTGGTCTCGAAATGTTGCGACGTGTTTAATACGTGCATCTTTTGTGTAGAAAGTAAAACTTCGATATTGCATATTTTCAAGCTGATGAATCTTATTGAAGCTACAAGTGTTTTAAAATCTCTTAAGAAATTGTTTCTTATAACGTTGGCTTAATGTTTTTCAACCATTAATGGAACTACCCGCAGGAAGGTTGCCCGAATTACTTTTTGAAACTATATATTCGACATTTAGACCCTTTCGCATCAGTTTTAATGCCCTTACTTTGTTAGGAATATTCTGTATAAAAATCAAGTTTTCATGCATCAATCATCATATATGTTGGTCACTTAATGCATCACACTAAAGAGAGGTAAGACCAAGTGTTTATGACGTCAACGCATTCTACCGTACTGCATATTACGTGGTCACGTTATTTGACAGGAGGCTCAATCAGCCCCCTGAGGTGATGCGTCATCAAAAACACCGTTTAATTCCTAATCAAAATTATTTCTAGTCATACTTGCTCATACATAAACCCTAAAAAACGAAACAACATAAGACAGGCACTACATTTGGTTTGTGTCAAAAGGTGAATCACGTTAGCAGGGGTCAATTTGCTGCCTATTATATTCATTTATAATAAAACGAAATTAGAGAAGAGCTATAATCATATTGGTTTTTGAAACGCATGATAACGAAATAGTCAATATGTATATTAACCTATCGGTTGCGAAAGGCCTATATTGCGTAACGATATTAATGCAACAATGAAACATTTGGAACTCGTCCATGGGTATTACTTTTGATCAAAATAAACAATGACGGAGTTCTTAACTTTGTTACGAGCAGTGTTAGGCAAATATAATATATTGTATTATATTTCCATTTGCTCTGCATTGCCATTATATAACCTTATCAAATAAAATAGAAATATATCATATCATAATTCTCACATAATTCCAATTGGTATAGTAATATGAAGAACATGTTCATGACGTCGTGACTAAATGACGTCGTTTTGTCCGATGATCGATGTAACTCGCAACAATTTATGTAGTTATGTTGTATAAAAGGTGAATATCCTCACGGTGACATGTATTGATAAAATTGTTGAAATTGTGTTTATTTCCACTATCTATATTTTTGCCGGGGAGGATCGCGTGTACTCATGACGTCACAAGACAAGTCCCATTGACAGACAGCGCGAAATTTGATTTTGAAATGAGATAACAGGTTAGAAATATAAGAAACATTAGAATTTAAAACGGAAATATAAGTATTAAACTTTGGAAAGTTATTGTCCTATAATTATCACAGGATTGCAAACAAATTGAATAACGCGCGTTATGATTAATCAATAGGACAATAACTTTCCAAAGAAGGCAGCTTAATGCTTAAGTATATCTGGTTCTTCGCGACACTTCAAAGTTGGTAGGCTAAAATTATAAACCGTCCTCAAACGAGCAATAATAGTTAGATCAATCTCCGAATTTGTTTATGGGACGGTATACCTAAACACAAGGTCATTTAAACAGTTTAAAGATATTTCCGAAGAAAAATGAGAGTTCCAAATATGAGAACAAATGATATCTATTTGAAAGGTGTCCTTTTTCCATTTAGACATAATATGTACACTCATTGAGAGAAAAAAAAATATTCTGAATGTGTTATTATAGTTGTATTTAAATGGGTTATTATTATAATTACACATAATAACAAGGTGTACTAAAATTTTAATCACACAAAGCAACCGGCAGATAACGTGATAAAGCATTCCGTAAGCCTACCGGAAAGGAAAAAAACATGTTCACAATCATTGGCCAAAGGAATGCAAAGCGATTATAACATATACCCCCAGGAGTACATAGAATGCAGCTGATGTCTTAAATAGTATCTTATATAACCGATGCAAGTTATAGGGATATAAATAACCTCCTGGTTTGAGTTGACGTGAAAGTCAACCAACTTCTGTGGTTAAACGTCAGTAGAAATACAACGTTAGGAAACATCTATGTATCGATGAGTATAAAATATCTATATTAGTCAGTTTCAACTTGGTCTCCGTGTAAGGATTTCTCCAAAAAATGGAAATGTCTAATAAGGTTCATTACATATCATGTCTATAGTTATTTTAAAATTTGGTTATTCACAATAATGAATAAATGTTTTGTTATTTACTTTCATACCAAGTGTTCTATAAGGGTAACCGTCTTCTGCATCAGCTATATTTAGTGTAAGATTGATCAACTTTATCAACTGCATGAACGATAAAAGAAATTCACTAAATAAGGCAGCATATTATTGCCCAAATACAATCTCAAGTATCAATTTTTATTATTTTAGCTTTTATTTTCGTTCGTTAATTTTACGTTCTTAATGTTTCGTGTTCATAACTGGAGATTCATCGGGAAAAGGGACGATCTTTTGTAAAATGAAGCATGTTAAGTTGGTCCTGCTTTTGTGAGTACTCTTATTTGTGAAACATCAATTTATATTCTTAAAATCATTGATATCTTAAGAGCATGAATACTGAATGAAATGCCAAGCTCCCGATTAACTGTTTGGACTAGGCGACTAGAGCCTATGGACTCTTGAGGCTAAATGTGCCTTAAGTTTCTGTTAACAAATTCGAATCCCGGATTTTGTCTTCCACTTAAATACATAATCTTATATTGATTATTCATGTATTTCTTCTACCTAGTGTATGCGTTTGCGTATACAAACATCTATCATGTGATGCCTGCGTCTTCATTTAACTGTTAGTTGAGTGTTTAAGTACATTCGCCGTTCTTTTTTGCTCGGATATATTCAGAAGATCATGTTTGGGGCATTTGGTTGATATATCAGAAATACACATAACAGGATCAAAATAGGATGCAAGTTAAACTCTTTTGTGTGTGTGTGTGTGTGTGTGCGGCTCAAAGAAGTCAACAAAATGACAGAACTGGCTTTATCATTTTTCTGTGCGTTCTGATCGGATTGTTTTTGTTTACAAATGAGTCTACTGAATGGCTAGTAACACATACCCAGATAAGTACTCCAATTTGTTTAAATAAAGAGAATTGTATTGATCATGTCGATCGTATATTCTCATGTACAAATACTTTATACCGGTACAATTAACTTACTACCGGGTAATTATGCGCCCTATGCTGGTAAAATCCTTTTTCGTTCATTGTTAATTTTGTCCTTCACAGTTGATAACTATGTTTATTATATCGCTTAATACTGTTTGCTGTCATGCTATATTTACTCTCATTACTGTATACAGATTATTGACGTAATTACCTCGTGAAACCTCAATCAGCTGAACAATAATTTTGTCATACTGAAAACAATAAGTAGACCCCACTTCTGACAATGGTAACTAGTTATGGTAAAAAGATGGATACGCAGTTTGCAATACTGGTATAAAGAGGGAGGAAAGGGCATACCAGGTTGAAAAAAAACGGAGAACGATGTCACAGTCGGAAAACCATTGCCTATATCTTAACAAACATTTTACAGGCGTGATTTCTAATCCACGTGTACACAAATGTTATGTACTGTAAGCGATTATGTTTTGTATCATTTTTTCGCTTCTTTGAAAAGCACGTAAGATTTCAGAGATTCGAATCCTTGAAAATTGCATTTTCGAAAATGTTTTTTTAACAATTAATTTTTATTCTGGTTTCTTAAAATGAGAATGAAAATACTATGTATAGTCATCCCTTTTGAATAAGGGTAACAAGTTTTAAAAGGGAATACAAAAGTGTCACAAAAGATTAACATAGAGAAAAATAGAAACAAAGGGAAAGCTTGCATGGAAAGCCTAGAAAATACACAGAAATTAAAACCATGTGGTCCTAAAGGCTAAGCGTCTTTTGATTCATCGATGACACCGTCTATCTAAACCTAATTAAAATCTTTAAGTTACTGGTGCTATGTTAAGTCACATAATTTGCATCTTTAGCAGGACATTCCGATAAGATTGTGAATAACAATGATGTTAAATAGAGAACCTTTTCTCGTCGTAAGGATATTTTCATTATGCAATACGTAAAGACTATATAACAACAGACAAAAGTGTCACGGGCTGCTTATTTACAACCTCAACACAATGCGTCGCACATGCATGGTTTGTTGGGAAAAATACATCAAATGCATGCTTTTTCGCCGAATAATATATTGTTGTGAAAATTGTCGTGTTATTGTAAAGCGGAAGTTGAAAAAAATAGTAATTATTCTGACTAAAAATAATGCATGGAATTTATAGATTCAAAAATGTATGATGATGAAATATATATAATCTTTGATCTGAACATTATATTTCAATTAATAGATAACGACTGCTACATGTGACATCAATTATACTGTAGATGTATCTTGAATAGTTATTCATATGATTGCCAGGTTTGGGTCCCTGGGGTCAGACTCCGTACAATGATTGTCCACTACCTACTTCTTAGTATAGTATATATCGAGCTCGGCCTACCACTACGACCAAATGGCTGCTTGACCGGTGTTCGGTGCATTCACGACTCTCTTCTACATATAAAATGTAAGACTAAAAGGTAAGATGCGTATAGTGTTCTAACACTTAATACCGCTTTATGGAACTTAGAATACAATGTATTTTGATAACGATGTAGGTCTTCAGTGGTTACCCGATATTAAGGTGGGGATGCCATGCAACGATAGCGACCACGTGTAGTGTAACGCAGGGACATATATTTTATATGGTTCTGCGTAACATTAGTTTTACATTACATGTACTGAAATAGGATGTAACGTTACTAGTCAAATATATCCATGAAAGATTTGTCGATTGATATTGGACCAATCCACCCGGTAACAATAAGGTCGCAAACTGTACTGATCTAGAGAGATAGTAGCATACATTTATAGGGCCTTAATATTATATCTTAAAAAAACAATGTGTGTTGGTTTAGAATTACAAAATACCGATATTATTGTTAAAATGACACGAAGCATATGTGCGGTAGATGGTAGATACTGATTTGAGGGGCTGAAATTTACAATCTGTATGGCATTGTCTGTTTTCCGATCCGTTCGTTGATCCTGTCTAAGTCAAACAATAAGGACTCAAACTGTACTCATCTATAGAGATATTGTTCTTTAACGTTAGCATACATGTGTAGAGCCATGGTATTATATCTTTAAAAAACGTGTGCGGGTTTAAAATTACAGACTACCGATAGTATTGTTAAAATGAAACAATTACGGTAGGTAATAGAGATTGATTTTAGGGCTGAAATTTACAATCTGTATGGCATTGAATTTTGCATAACACAATGGTTGCCTCGTCATATAACATGTTAATGCAGTGTCGACTACATTTTTTAAAATAGGCTAAGTTTGTTCATGATCCCCCTGAAACCGGCCTTCGAGTGTTTTTATTTTGTGATTTTGGATGAACATTATTGTATTGATGTTGAAGATAATATAAGTTGCTTATATTAATTATCTATATCATAGTGCGTTTAAAATTCTACAATTGGGACAACATTTTGTTTGTTTTGTTTTCAGGTTTTTGCCAGGACCCCAAACGAGAGTTACACATTTCCCCGTGAAACCCGCTGCTGTGTCTACTGCGTTGCCCCATATACAGATATAAAACAAATACCCGCATTTTAAGTATGTGTATTTGCATCGAAACGTTTAAAGCATCCGATATCTTAAACATATAAGTAAGGCATGAAATGAAGTTAAAAAAGTTCATTACTTTATCATTTACAACAATGGTAATACAATGTATTGAAAACTTATGTAAATAAAGACTGGGAGGAAACTTGGAAGCATTCACTTAACATATTTATTTGGTAAAACTCCGTTTTTTGAAGTATAAAGGATCAAAAAGAGATAAGTATGTACACTGCTTAAGACCATTGACAAAATTTACGTAAGCGTCTGATGCTTCATAAATGCAAACCGTTATGTGTGTCTAAGTCAAATCCAAGTAATGTCACAAAATATTCGTTTAAAAATCAGCAAAAGGAATCATAAAAATCAAAGTGTGAACAAACGTCAAAGCAATAACCTGGATAGGAACAACTGAACAATTACACACAATGAACATTTTCAAAAATACATCGAACTCCATATCACACAAAAGGATAGCTTTTTTACAAATAATATGATACGACAATGAAATTTGTCCATACTGTTTATCAAACTATTGCGCTTAGAACCTTGTGTTTGAAGTTAGTTTGTCAGCAGGCGAAGTTTCTCCCTAAAGTCATCATATTCGGAGCATGATCGTGAATACCAAATCAAGCGAGATGTAAACACTGCAGGTTCTGCATGAAAGAGTGTTAGATTCAAGACAGGGAGGTCACGATCGGAAGATCACAATCGTCACGCTCTTTGGTAGTGAACCGTCGATATTTGTCAAATTGTTAGAAAAGGTTGAAATTCAAATTTTGTTTAAAGTCTATAGAGTCCTTGTACACAACTTAAGACAGATACATAAAATCGAGGTGATCATTTATTTTTTTGTTTATAAAGACGACATATCATCAATATGTAAAACTAAAAAAATAAAAAAAACATTATATTAGTTTTGTTATCATTCTTGATAGACTCTTTCATAAATTTAGCCTCAAGTGGATTAAAAAACAAACAGGTAAGGAAATAATTAAGTTACAATCCTAACCAGCTACTCCATAAATTAAGTCTCATATAAAAATTAAAAATAAATGAAATAAAAGGCGGCAAGTAGAATGCCACATACACTTTTCTATGGCATTGCAATCAGTTGCGAGAAAAATCTTGTCAACAAACTGAGCAAAGAAAATCATGTGTATGAAGTTCTTTTAGTTTTTTATTTAAAAAATATATATAGCAAATAATTAAGCACATGGACCCCCATTTTTTCTGTTTTAGGAAGATACACACATTTTCTTTCGATCAATTGAATGTAGAAGTGTAATAGCAGAACTGTTTGTATAAATCGTTAATTCTGCAAAAAATGGTGAAAACTAATATTTTTCACTTACAAAATGGGGGAAGGGTACCATAAATTGCATTTATAAGATAAAATATCGATGAAAAAATTTTGAAAGAAATTTCACTTCAATAATTTATAAGAAAATACTGTTTTTATCAATTGTGCAAACATTAATGAAAACATATCCAACCATTTTATGTTGTCACCATGAATACATTTCAGAACAGTTTGAATGTAACACTACGCATATACTGGTTAAAGGCCGTGCTTATGTCTTATGTACACCCTGTGTTATACACACTAATAATGTTGTAGTATTCAATTCTAATTAACCCTTTTGATAAGTCATGAAGAAATCGTTATAATTATGATAACATCCTTTGTTTAAAACATCGGCCGTCGAAGTCACAAAGTGTACTTTAATAACACCTTACAGTACATCGAATATAATAAATGTTTAAATTAAGAGAAATGTATAGATCATGTCGCTCGTGTATACCCTTGTACATATACCGCAACAATTTCGATCATGTGATTCTTCGCCTTACGTCGTTGATCCATTTTCGCCCACTGTTTACTTTATTCCTCACATTTGATAATCGCTATTGCATGTTCGCTCTAAACATTCTATCATAAGAAAGAGATGTATCATAATGTTTGAAACAGAATAGTAAATATACACGTACAGGTGTTGTATTCTAGTGATGGAAACATATTCAACCATTTAATGCTGTCACCATAAATACATCTCAGAACAGGTTGTGTGTTACTTTATGCATATACTGGTTAATGGCCGTGGCTATGTCCTATGTACACCCGTGGTATACACGACAACTAGTATTGTAGTATTCAGTTAAAATGTACCATTAAAACTAGTTATGTCGAAATCGTTATAGTTATGATTACATCCCTTGTCTAAAACATCGGCAGTTACTTAACCTTGGCTCAAGAAGTCACAAAGTAAAAATGGTAGAAGAGTAAAGATAAGATAATCGATATTTTTATTTAACTTCTATATCGTTTTATATCGTATTAAATGTTAATATCAGTATTATTCAAATATCAAGGGGACACCTAGAGTATAGATTGATGTTTGCTAACGGTATAGAAGGTTGTCAGCTTGTCAAGTTTTGTTCTTCACAAATGGTAAGCATTGATCCAGGACAGTACAAAATGTCCGATACATATGTATTATAAATGCATCAGATGGACCCAAAATGAAAAAAACATTTCATTTGTAAGACATTTTGAAAATATTTTAACCCGTGAGGATAATTTGAACAAGGAAACGTGAGGTAGTTAATTGAATATTATAGGTGTATACATTTTATAAAGGAAAACATTTATTACGTTCACATTATATGAACATCAACCAAACGTGACTCTAATTTTTAAAAAGGGAATACAAAAGTGTCAAAAATTCAAAACCTTATTCGCACTCCAAATCGATAAATACAGGACAAAAAAGAAACAAAACCGACATGGAAAGCCTAGAAATTAAACCGAAATTAAAACCATGTGTTTCATGAATTTCTATTTCATAGTTTACTTTTGCAACGTGTTCAATATATCGCTATCTATTTTTGTGGAGTCTAAACAATATAGATTGTAAAACGGAAACTTATCATCAAATAATAATAATATATTATTGACAACGAAATCAACTAGTTTAACAGAAATGCAGATATAGAGTGTTCCAAAACAATGTCCTTTTAAATGACTGCTTTATCGTTGCGATTATACAACTTTATGCCACAAGATTTAATTTAAATTTAAGTAAGTTTTTCATGTAAACCGCGGAGGAATTAACTCGAGCTAAAAGTCTACGAACTGCCTGATTGCCACTCACCATGTTGTGCTATCTAGTCTTTAGAAAACAAAGAAAATAAATAATCAATATTAACATACGACACTAAAAGTTCGTTGTATTTTTTGAAGAAAGTCAATAATACACCTCTTCCCTTTGATATTTCCAGCATATATTTTGGAACAATCTATTTATAGTTTTACATTGTTTTATCTATAAATTTAAACAGACAGAACTTTGTTATTGTGACGTTAAAGTGTTTACTTCGGCTTTTTGCATCAATGTAATTTTCTTTCTTCTACGTTTTACATTTCAATTGACATTCAAACACGAATTAAAGCTATGCATCTGATCTTTTTATTCGTTCCAATTTATTTATTATTTTCGTGTTTTCTACATTTCTGTTCCTGTTATGTTGATTCAAAATTTATACCGATGGGAAACGAATCGCACTTGAATTTTGGTTGATCGTAAAATGATAATAATTGATTGGTTGAAAAAGTTATAAACTGATTTGATTGAGTGATCAAATGATTCATTGATCAATGAAATGAATATTTGCCTGATTCATAAAAAATGCTTGCCACTTGTTATTGGCCAATTTGATTTGTATTATTTCAGTGTAAAGTCGATGGTTGGCATTTGGTTTGGCTGTCATCTTTGATAGAACTTCATCGGTCTTATTTATTTATCATTTATATGTATGCTATGACCTTTCAGGCTTTCAGTTAATGTGATAGTATAGTATATTGTTTTTGATCAATCATCTCAAATATGTAATCAAGAAAAAACAAACTTAATGAGAATAAAGCCGACATGTCACTTGGTGCAGATACCCTCGGACATTGTCAACAGCTTGACACAATCAGTATGTTTACATCTCCTAAATGAATTTTTTGTATGATTACGAATACGAATCAATAGATAAAAAAGTACAAGGATATCAGCCCAGTTGTTCCGAAATGTTAAGCTAATTCTGTTTCGTCGACAACATCCAACATGACAATCTAGGCCAAATCCAAGTATCGACAAGTCCTTACAATAAAATCACATTCGAATGAATATGATATTATTTTTTTATATATTCGACCTTCAAATCCCAAACTGAAAAAGCATATTTCCCTACAACACCATGCAGGCAACCATATGTCCTGCGTTCTGACTTTGTCCGTCAACAGTCAACATCTAAGACAGAAGTTAATACATTTCTTGTTATTAAACAAAAGTATATTTACGACTATCAGAAATCGTAAAGTATCTAATATTTTTAGATTATTTGGGTGTTTTCCTCATTAATAAACATAGACATTGCAATCCATCTCAAATATATACTGATTCAGAGCGAGATTAACTGAATCAGAATGAGATAGTACTAATTCAGATTGGGTTAAGATAAGCTTTATCTAAAGTCAGCAAGTCGATGAATAACAATAAAACACTAACTCTAATGCAATTTTAATACCGACATAACATTTGGGGGAGACCGGGGCAGGTTCGGCAGCCCAGTATCATAAGCCAAACCTGTCCGGGCCAAAATTGATATATCGATAAATTCTTATAATACAGCAAAACGATACTAAGTGCTAGGCTTGGCTTTATGCACATTTCATATCAATGTGTTACACGTTTGACCGTTAATAAATAGTAATAAATAGTAATATTTGCTTTTGTGCGTAACGTCCTGTATGGTACGTCGGGTGGCGCAGTACATATCATTAGGAAATAAACCCTCTGCGTGCTTCAATCAGGGCAAATAATGAATGATTGAGGAAAAACTGTATGGTAATTGTTATGTAAAGGTTCATATTATAAACATTTATGTGACGATGTTTCAATGTAAATAAACAAAGTCATTAGTTTAAAACGAAATGAAAAAAAAGAACATGATATTACAAAAATGTAACTGAGATGGTCGTTTTATCGATATAGAGCCTTAATTCATATTCCCTTCTGAAACATCGGGTCGCATTTCAAATTTTGTTACAGTCGCCGAGGTTTGACAGGTAATCATGCCGAATCCATTTAAAAATCGGCACGTAGTGTGAACAAGTTACACATTGCTAATAAAGGGCCTTAAAACTCGTGTTTGTTGTCTGGAACACCATTGTTGATTTCGGCATACATGCATCATCATTAATTTGTAAGATGGGAAGCAAGTTGGTTTATGCACGAATGTTTAACCATGAAAGAGTTAAGATAGGCCCCCGATAACTACGCTCTTATAATTATGATTGTAACCGCCTTTTGATGTCTGCAGTTCGACCGGTATGCCTAAAAAGTCTATTATACAAATATTTACCAAGATGCAAATATTATATTTCCACGGAGAAGGGATGGCAGTGTTTTAGTAGCGCGGGTTTTGATTAAAGATCAAAGTTTTAAAAACTTGTATTTGGGTTCTGTGTACTAAGCCATTTGCCTAGATGTTATATATATTGCGAACATTGCATATTTTTTAAAGTTACTTTTACTTATTGTTACTAATTATAATTATAAAAAAGTATATGCTTCCCAATCCTCTCGCTGTTTGGATACAATTTTAGTTGTTGATCTAATGGATTTTGTATTAATAGCAATTAAGACAATGCACTTATTGCACAAATGAACGTCAATGAAAATCGCACATACACATGCAATTTATTGACGGTATGTTTATGTGATTTCGCATATAAAGTATATCTGATCGTATTAAATGTGCCAAAATGTTTTAAGAACGACCCTTTGGCAAGCTATGACTGACTTCAATATCGTGACATCGTTTACAAAATACAAATGCTCACTCAGTCATTCGATATTACATATTGTCAAGCTGATGAATCTTATTGAAGCTACACCCGAGTGTTTTAAAATCTCTTACAAACTTGTTTCTTATAACATTGGTTTAATGTTTTTCAACCATTAATTAAAATTTAATTGGATTAGGCACAGGTATTGCCTGTTAAATATTATACTCTATAATACTCTCTCTCTATAAATATATTTTCAATATACTACAGGACACATGAAAGAATAAAATCTATTTCAATGATAAGGTTCATACCACCCTCTGTGAAAGTATTATTACAGTTGTGTGACCGCACAACGCACCAAAAATAGCGTGCGCACACCGTGCATACATCGTTCAAACACCGTCCGCATATCGCCCACGCATGGTGCGCACAACTGTGCGGATTCTCATCGTTCGTCCCGTTGTGCGCTTCTATCCGCACAACTGTGCGATTTGGTACAATTTGTAGATCAATATTACAGAATGAAAAAATACGGAAGGCTCGTATGTAATAATGTACACTGTTAAATTACTGTAATTTCTCATCACAATAATTAAGATTATGTTTAATTTTACAATTTATGTTACACAGCTTTACAGTGACCATTAGACTGTCAAGAATGGGTTTGGCTACAAGGTAACAGAACAGATAAACAACAATTTGATGAGTGACTGGAGTTTTACCTGGCCTGTGTCTGACACATATAGCTGATATGCTGTACCGTATGACCGTTATGAAAACACAACTGAACGTTTAGTATTTGTTAGTTGCGTCCGGTTTGCATATATCTCTCCTTCACCTTGGTTTTCACGCCCCCGGCACTACCCGACGAGTTACGTAAGTCTCCCGGGCGGATAAACTACGGTCCAGGTACATGTACAAAGTGGCTATATTTTCCTGTATACGGGACTGTGTTGTAATTTTACATGTGTCGATAGGGTCGTTTAAAAAACACCGAAAACACAATTTCTAAATTTAAGAAAGTATAGACAGAAAGATAACCTCATACGTAAGAATGAAGTTCATATGTTTAAACACGAAATCGTATATATTGTTAAAGGGGCATCACGGTGAAGTGTAAACAAAAATGTCTTCTGTTTTCAAATACTACATAAACGTATCAAGTTACATATTTATAAAAAATAATAATGTTAATATAAGCATCGGGATCTCTACCTGTCTGACCAATGTTTTGTTCAGGAATTTCCCTCTACTAGCACATGCGCATAGCACGCCAATTCATTGTAAACAGAATGTCTAGCCGTGTGAGGAAACCGTCACCGCGTCAACTACGAAGCGAAAAGTTGCCCAATGGTCAAAAGATAGCGCAAGGGGTACGTTTCGGAGTCATTATTGCAAGTGGGAAGTATTCAAAGGAGAAAATAACTGCCCTAGCAGTTAGTACGGTGCATGTATTCTTCCGGATAGCCGGTTAAAGCTGAAATGGAATCAACAGAAATGCTGTTTATGTTATGAATAAATATCTAAAACTATTAACCTCGTTAATATCTTTGTCTGAATTGGAACACAGATGAACTTATTTTGTTATGTCAATGGACATGTATCGGAGAAAGTTTACTTTGTGTTTCTATATACAGTAGTTCATGATACGTGACTGGTTAGTTTGATTTTGCTATGAGGCCCTCAAAGGCATAACTGTTGCGATAGCCACGTCGTATTCTGTTCTGTCCTCTGTCGGTACTCGAGGTCAAATGAGATACGTGCGCTATTAGATTTACATAATTTATAATATTCCCGGGCTCAGTAAAATGGTAAGTTTTGCTGAAGTAAACGATTTATTTTTTATTTACATGCAAGATTTAAATATGTCAAAATGAAGATTCAGCGGGATGAATAACTGAGGATGAACCTACTTATAGTAAATATAATCGCATAACAGAAATATGTTTTAAATCGTTATGTTTCAAAAGTTCATGTTTACACATGATGTTGACTTATAATGTATGATCATGCAACAACTTTTTCTCTATCAATAATTAATTTCCGACTTCAGATAAAATCGGAATGCGCATTTGAAACTGGAAAAAAGTCACTTGTTTACGTTGGCTAATATGACTTACAAAGTGTTAGAGTATGAAGGCAGTGAAAGTGGGAAAGAGAGTATACATGAATATATATAATTCATGGTATAGACAAAAAGGGGCCAAATACATTGAGTTGTACAATGTAAAACAAATTCACAAACGTTTCTATTTGTTATACTTGTCAATGTATATACACTTTATACAAATAATTGAAAAGGGTATTCGTCTCATGAATATTCCTTTGTCCAGAAAGGTTTGTCCCTTGGTTGAGGGAAGGTGTTTAGCCCAGTTCCATTCCGGTAATATATATATCCTGGTGTCTATAATAATGCCGAGTTGCCAACAAATATTCGTTCATTGACATTCTGAATATTGGCATGTGTGCAATTAAGTTCTGATGATGAATAATTACTGATCCAATAAGTGTCAATTCAAGTTGTCAAACTGGACATTTGGAACGGATATGGCAATTGGGATAGCAAGGTAACATGAGTTGAAGTGCATACAACACATACATTCATAAACAAAATGACGCTTCACGTGATGTCCCTTTAAGGCATTCCGCGATTTACACCAACCACGATTATTATCGCACAACGCTCGTCTATCGTGCGCACAAATGTGCGCAAGCAATTATCGTCCAACTTTTGATCGTTCGCACAACGTGCACACATCTTGCGCACACCGCGTAACGATGTGCGATCCCACAACTGTTTCAATGATATTATAACTCTCGTTTTAGTGAGATAATTCATAAAATATAACTTGTCTTTCATTTATATATCTAGATCTCAATTGAGGAAAAAGTGAACTGCATCTTCAATAATATAACCTCAGTCACAATTAGGGTTACATAAGTCACAATTACCTGTAAGATGATATTATATAAATCTGAAATAAACTGGATGACTTTTTCCGTATTTGACATAATATTGCATTCAATTATCTGGAGCAACGGTATTTAAAAAAATATATCTGTACAGTTAGAAGGTTGTACTATCAGTGTGCTTCCCTTAACTAATTCCAATTTTAGCTGGCTAAATGAAGTGAGTTTTGGAAAATATCTATACCAGCGGAAAAAAGAAAATGTGCATGCCTAAAATGTGTTATAAAAATAAATGTGTATGACGTGGAACAACAAGATTTTCAGGGACAATTTATTTGTTATTTATTAACAGCTGCATTCCATTTTCCACGTTATGGAATCAATAAGATCCGCTCTTAGGGTTCAATACTGAGTCACAAAGATAATACCTCGTATGTCCACCGTTTGCCTGAATGCAAGCCTGGCAACGTCGACGCATGGAGCCTATCAGACGGTTCAAGAATGCTTGTGGTATGGCATTCCAGATCTGTAACAACGCTGCAGCCAAATCAGCCAACGTCACCGGTTGATTAGGCAATGCCCGTAATCTGCGCTTCATTTCATCCCAGACGTGTTCAATGGGCGACAGATCAGGGGATACAGCGGGCCAGGGCAACACGTCAACGTTCTGCTGGGCCAGAAAGTCCATAGCGACACGAGCTGTATATGGCCTGGCGTTGTCCTGCTGTAGCGTAATGTGACGTTGCTGCCCTTGCACGAACTGAACAACGTGGGTCCGGAGGATCTCGTCACGGTAACGTAACGCGTTCAAATTCCCGTTAATAACCACCAGAGGCGTTCTCCCGTTGGCTTTGATGCCGCCCAAAATCATAACGCTGCCTCCGCCGAAAGAACGTCGTTGTACCAAACACGCGTCACGGAAACGTTCTCCAACGCGACGATACACTTTGAAACGGCCGTCACTACTATCCAGGTGGACTCGCGACTCGTCCGTAAACAAAATGCCTGCCCAATCCCGTCGAGTAAATCGCAGATGCCTTCTGTACCAGACCAGACGTGCTACACGATGACGTGGCAGAAGAACTGGGCGGGTTGCAGGGCGTCGCGGACGGATAGCTCGTTCACGCAATCGGTTCCGTACAGTTATCGGGCTTATTGGTAGCCAAACTTGCCGTTTGGAAGCGACTTCTCAAATGGACAAGCCGAATATGGTTGTCCTGTTGACGTGACGTCACACGTGGACGTCCCGCACGAGGTCGATCGCCGACGTGGCCAAACTGTTGATGGTTTTCTTTTTATGTCATCGTCTTTCAAGTAAGAGAAATACCATATATTTTCAACATTATATATTTTACTTACGTTGTTCCAGTGTTACATTTGCCATTTCCTGCAAAATAAATAATGTTTAATATATGGTATAGCTTATCAGAGGAGGTTTTGGATATTGTTGGATATTTGTGAAAATTTAAATTTTAAGTTTTGGGTGTAGAAATATTTACATTTGAAAACAGATTATAATATGTTAGCTTGCTGTATGAATATTGGATATATGATTTAATTTTACAACTGTGACATTTTGCCTTTAGTTATCTATATATTTATATAATACCAAAGTGGTAGATGTCATGTATGTTGTAGATGTGTTAGGTACAGGATTATAGAGGTTCATGAGGTTATAAAAGTTTCGTTTTCCCTGTGTGTTGAGTGTGTGTACCAGGCACGCTACCGGATGATTATTATATTGACTACCGACGAGTAAGGGCGTAATTAACCTTGAAAACCTCGACAGGCTGACTGTGCCGCCGATCAGCTAAGTATGTAATTTATAAGTTGAAAGAGTAACATGCTTGGTTAGACTGATATGTATATATATAATATTTACATTTGCATGGCATTGTCACTATATAGCCTCTTTGAAAGCTGTGTCGTTGATGGGACTTTAATTACCATGCATCACGAGACATAATTCTTAGCGTATTAATACAACACTGACCGGAACTACAATATCCAATATAAATAAACATGACGGCTGCTGAAATATCGCTGGGCATTGTGAGATTTGACAATGTCATTGTAAATTTATGTGCAAAATGAAAAATAAAATAAAAAAACACTTTTATTACAACGAAAACAAGGTCTGCAATATCGTACAAAATGAACATCGGTTGAAAGCACCAATGCCGGCAATGGAAACAATTTTAACGCTCATGCAATTTATCAGAAATATCGTGTGTTACACTGCACTGGTCAACAGGGGTTCGTTACAAATGTCTGAAATACACATATTCTATAGATCTACTGACACATATGTTACAGACTTACTGATATGAGTCCAAGCGTACATAAACATTTCAGACATTTGTAACGAACCTGTGCTCCGTCGCAAGATCACTCACTTCAAACGCTATCAGTTTCACGGGTCTCGCATCCACGGTTCCTGATTTCTGACGACATGTCAAATAACGAGGCCGTTATAGAATCTACCGACTGTTGTCAGGTTCCCATACAATTAACAAATAAATTCACGCCTGGATTCTTCACAAAATGAGCGAAGAGAAAAGTTCAAATTAACTTCCAAAGATAACTCCCGAGTGGGGGGCAATGTCGGATTTACGGTGTTCACTGTATTTGTCCATGCGCGAAATTTGTTCCGGGGAAAAATCGAAACAATTTCAAATCTCACTTTCAGCTCAGAGTTCTATTGATAAACTTAAATCACCCTATATACATATCATACGCAATTGTATTGATACTGAATTGTGGAATAAAATTGAAGTGTTTGTTAAATTTCAAAGTACTACTTTGTTCGCCAATCAGCACGCGACAATACGCTGTTCAAACTATTGAACGAAATTGTGTGGACTGTCGATAAGGCGGGCATTTTTAATTTTAAATATGAATTACAAGTTAAAAAAGAACATAAGAGGCAGAGAAAACGTAAATATAAGTATTGAACTGTTTTAGTATGGTATTTATGATCTATTTGAATGACACAGCTTTTCAAGCAAACAACTCATAATGCGCTAGCGCGCATTATGTTGATTGTGTGTTTGTATGTTTATTCAGGGTCTAGCTCAAAGACAAATCAATACAAAAGTATAATAATGTATTTTTGTGTTTTTCGTTGTAACTAATATGAACATCCTGTTAAATTGACTTAAATTTTGGCTATTAGTATTAACTAGAATGGTCCACCATAGCACAATAATGAAACATTTTGTTTATATGTATTAGTCATGGCAGATTGCAATAAATATAAAAAAGAAATAAAAAAATACAATATTAACTACAGTCGACAAATATGCACTTATTGTTTCTGGAGTGTTTTGTTTTAGCTGCGAAGTCCTCGTATACTTTAGTTATTGTGCCAAAAACGCACATTATTTGATGCAAATGCTGGTAAACACCTTTATTTTTATACAAGCAAACATAGAGTGATATTCCAAACATGTTCTAGCCATGTTAAAATTGACAAAAACTGTGAAAAAATGGTCCATAATTCTTGTCAGGTTTCTGAGAATATCTTTGTTATAATTTTTGTCTTTTTTATCTGGAAAAAATGTCATATAAACGATGATTTTATGGCATGGTGGCGGTTACCTTGATGTACGAATATGTTAAGTATGAGCAAAATGTTTTTGACAGTTTAGATTTATAAAAAAAACAAAAACATGTACTGTTTTTGAAATGTACGATTGGGTCACGTTACATTATCAGATGATATAATTAAAACATTTTTTTCTCTGCATATGCCATTTACTATAATCATATTTTAAACTTAAATGTGTTTAGAATGAAGCTAACAAAGCTTCAAAATATAAAAGGGCTTGCCTGTATCTAAAGTAAGACACCGTCATACAATGCTAACACATTCACTCATATGTGAAGAACTAGTTAAACAAATATGTAAAAAATATTTAATTGCCCTGCTCGACTGGAACCTACCCTACACAGGGCCAGAGATTATCTACTCAAATCGTATTTCTCTTTCAATTTTGAATACGCCGTTGAAGAATAAGGAAGTTTTCAATCACGTCCCAATATTTATATCTGTATATATTCCTCTATTTCATTATACAAACATTTAAAACGTTTACCCGTAAGGATTGAAAACTAAGCAATGTTTATTTATTGGCGTGATGGCAAAAAAACCACCTGGAATACTAATGAAATTTACCACCACCTGCCATATACGACATTTGTATTTGCCTGCATATATCAATACACTGGTTGAATAAGTTGAAACTTAAACTTCAAAGTAGTTAAAATAATGATGATGGATCATATACAAAATATCATTTAAGACAAGTTTTGATGTAGAAAGTATATTAAAGTAATAATGATTAAGATTTTGTTATAGGTTTGTAGGAAGTAATATTTCCGTCACTGATAACAAAAAGTTTTCCGAGATTATCGTACTCATTCATTTATCATGTATATTGGCAATTCTGCTATTTACCGTTTTGACATCACTTTGACATCACATGATATATTCTCGTAAAAAAACAATTGCTTTCATAAACTTTTTTTTTTTTTTTGCATAAATAAATGCCATATCGATGTCAAGATCGATCAAAACTATGAAAAGCCGAGATACGTACTCTCTTGAAAAGGACACCATGTCGCCATAACTTAAAAAAGTATGGCTTCATATGCATAGATTGTGTTGAAACTGTTCGACATACGTAGCTCGTTATATGTCAATGACATGAGGATGCCATCATATATTTGACACATACAAAAAAGTTCCAAGAAAGCTTAAAATATCGACTAGCACTTCCATAAAAAGTATCATGCTGTGCGGATTAACGTTCAAGAACATCAAAACGGTTATATTCACATTTTGTCAAAGTAAAGTTAAAGGTAGCTTTTGGGTTAGTTTTCGGTCAATCATATGGGTTCATTTCCTTATTCTTTTAGAAACGTAGTTTTTTTTAACAATTAACGATCAAATTGATCACATATTATTTCATTCCATGATTCATCAACAAAAAGTGTTTTTTGTTTCTCCTTATTTGTGGCAATTAAATATGATTGACAGTTGTATGTGAGAAACACCAACTAATAACACTGTGTATGACTTAACGCATTGTGATTAGCTTTGTAATAATAACAGCACTATTAAATGTACAGTTCCAAAGTTAATCATTGTCTATGTGTGAAAACTAAACAAATAATGAAATTAAGAATTCGATAATATTTTTCAAACTATTTTCCATTAAGACTTTTAGCTTTAATGATTAGTAATGAATCTATTTAGAAACATTACCCTAATGTAAAAAGTGATAAAGTGTTGTATAAACATCATTTTATAAATTATTAAGGCTATAATGATTATATGTAAGCCAGGTTCTAATCACAACAACATGTATACGCTAATTTGCTCATACGATTTAGACAAACATATTACCGATTTAAAAAAAAAAAAAATGTCAGAAATTCGGAATTACAGATGATTGGTATAAATGATCACGGTACAAATAGAGCTGTATTATAACGCATCTATTGATAGCGTAGACGCACAAATATTCCATTCAAAAGTTCTGTAGGAAGTTCGAATGATAATAACCATTCGCAGCTAAATCATGTCTGATAAATTTATTTATGGTAAAAAAGACACAAGTCTATACCAACGCTTACAAAAAAGGCAAAACAGATTTCAAATGTATCGCAAGAAATAAGGGCAAAGATGTACGTTTTATATGGTATTAAAGTATGATAGTTTTAGAACTCAATAGTGAATATGTAATACACTTACCTGTATAACAGTTTAACAAATTCACTCACTCAACAAATCGACCCCTTACTACGGTAGTTTGTGGTACTATTCATGTGATCACATGCAGGTGTCTCTATTCATTTACAATCATTGAACAATACATCGTCCACATATATAGCATGTCTATATCAATATTATTCCACTTCCATGGGATACCATATGTTATCGGTGTGTTTCTTATGTCCTAATGTCCTTTACCACACAAGGTTTTCAAAGGAAACAGACCCATGAATCCATAACGTCCCAAATTAATACGGTTCTGTATACAATCATGCAATGTAAATTTGGCAGCTTAAGAATGAAACAACGAAACATTGGAATCCCCTAAAATGTTTTTTGACAAAGCTTTGTGCATTTGTATTATAATTTCAGCAATATACTTTTCTTATTCACGTTTAATGGTGTTGTATTTTTTCATCAAAATGTTTCTCTATCTAATGGACCACTTTTTTATATTTAAATTAACCACAAAAGAAATATAGAAATAAGAAGTCTCGTTAAATAGAAGGCAATTAGCACTGAGAAACACTTAAAGACGAAAAAATCAGTTCTACGACTTAATCTACCTTATTATACCAGTAAACTTCAATTAGCATTGAATTTTACAAAACACAATCTAAATCATAAATTCATGACCCAACTTAATGACGTACCAGCTAAATAATCTATGCATGGCTAACTTAATGATGTACAATCTAAATCATATTTGCATGGCCCAAATTACGGAAACACTCTCCAAATTAGCGGAGCACCATTTAAATTTAAAAACCATATCCAAGTTATCGGGACATGGACCAGTTTTCAGGAACAACAACCAATTTTTAGGAACATACCAATTCAATAAGATTGTGCCTTTGTTTCCGAAAACTGGTCGTTGGCCCCCGAAAATTAAGTCGTTGTCCCGCTCACTCGCACAGCGGTATTCCCTTTGATGTAGCCGCGCTCCGGCGAAGCCCGTACAGGTGAGGCAGTCTATAGTCCCTGCCTTGCTGGCCGTGTTGTCGGTATAGCTATGCAACGACGGTTGCTCTAATTCCGTAATCAAAACGATATAATAACACAGGTCGATAGTACACTTATATTTACTTCGAATGAAATAAATAAAGACCAAGGAAATAATGCTTATTTTGTACTACGGCCAGGGTTAGGATCGAAATGAACGACCATTTGAGAATAATGCATAACTTTTACCGTATTGCTGAACTGGTGCTTTGATACATCACTCCAGGGACACATGAAGCCAGTATATACGTCTCTGATCACTCATATAATAATCAAAGACACAATATGAACTCTCAATATTAACGATATTTAATGACGAATGATAAGTACGTCCCGATGTCGTATACAACTTATATTACGTAAACTATATCCCCCGGCTCCGTTCGGTCCGAGGTAAATGTTCATAAACGAACCACTGTATATATATATATATGTTAAGACAGTTTACGTTCCTATTTTGCTTCATATACCTTTCAATCGTTTTTTATGTTGTTAATAGTTTTGTGATTTATATAATCCTCTTAGTAAGGAGATTCCCGATCACCTGTCCTCTCAGCTTTTAATTTCTATTGTATTTAACATAAATGTATTTTATTCATATTTTGGTGTTTTTTTAATCATTACTGATATAATTTCAATTAAATGGAACTTTATCTTTCCTGTACTGTCGTAAGAATATCCCTTCTGATTTAATGTTTCATGTTATAATATTTAAGGTTGAACTTTCTATTTAGTTTAGGTTATCGGGTGATAAAGAAAAAATAATTTACCCGGGTTCCATTGTAGTTATCACCCGATAACCTAAATTGAATAGAAAGTTAATCCTTATATTTATAGCCTTTTTCTTTACATAAAACGCGTCCATTTATGTCATCAAAGTAAACGTATGTAAATGAACACACAATCCAGCCGTCCTGTCAGTCAACAACGTGACGTCATCGGAATGTATGAATTTCAACAATGTATATTTACATTTCAACAATGTATCTTTTGCATGAATACACTAATGAGTTACACATCTGGTATCCGAGGTACTCCTGTTAACTTCCTAAAACAGCAATGTAAGCTCCCGGGTTGTTGAAACTTCGAGTGATAATGACAATGATCTCCACAAAGGCTTTCATTAGAAAAAATACCATTTAAGTTACGTACACTTATGTGTTTAAAGTGAACGAAATTTTCGAAATATCTTGTTTCTTTATTCATTTAAAGCGAACTTAACCATTTCAGAAAGATAATGTGCATCCGTATGTCAGTTATCAAAACTGTATAAAGTAAAGAGAGAAAAAAAATAGAGCATTATTCTTAACCAGAGACGTTATATTACAATATATACGACTTTGGTGTATAGTCTAAACAGTTGCTCTCGTCTAACGAACCTGTGATTACTAAAATTTAGAACCTATGAAACTTCTTATATAAAAGGCTAAGCGTGATCCGGTTGTTAAATATATGAATTATCAGAATTAATATTGAATATTGTATTACCTGTCTTCAGACAGAGACATATAAAGCCGTAAGTAGTATATACGTTTCCGCTTCAGGTCAACCATGACAATGAGAATAATATATAAACTAAAGGTATTTTGTTTTGGTTTCCTTTATATCATAACCAGAGACCTTCTCTGTATTAACGTAATATGTTAGGTATCAGTACATTTTACTCATAGTTCCAGTAGTATTAGTAATCATTATCATATACATATATAGATAAAATATATTGCCGTGTGAATGATGTAATTGATATACAGTAGGTGTTAAGATAAGTTCTGTGCACTGATCTTACACGAAAATGGCGCCCTATATTGACTGACTCCCTGACCAGTATTCTGAGACTTTGAGAGACGGGGGTATTTAGACCAGGGGGACTGGGAGAGGATGCTGGTACCTACACACATGGGGACCAGGGGGACTGGGAGAGGATGCTGGTACCTACACACATGGGGGACCAGGGGGACTGGGAGAGATAGGGGCGGCTGAGCGTTCTTGTTTGTTTGACAGCTGTCTGAGTTATGTGATTCACATCTGCCTTATTAGGTCTCTTATTTCAGGTTTATATATTTTTTGTCTCAGAGGCTCGCTAGGAGCCATCCTAGTTGGAATTCTTATATTTGAAGAAAAAACCTGTTAGAGCAATAATACTCTGTGGCAGAAGACATTCAACCATAGGTTAACGATGCTCAGATGACTTTTCTGTAGTTTAAATAACTGAAGAAATATTTAAATGTTATTGAAGATATTTTTCTAATTTGTTTTTTTTGTCTTTTGACCCTTTAAAACAATTCCTCCTTGTATTGAATTTTCTCAGGTATACATTCCTACGGACTGGAAAAAGCAAAGGTCACTCCAAATTTGTATATGACTTCTGTAAACAATTAATATCCTACATCTGTCCTCTCTGTTGTTAGTGAAATTTAGAGAGGTAGAGGGGCTAAAACAACAGTCTACGGTAATGTAGCAGACTTGTAGAGGAAGTTGTGCTCTGAGGATAAATGGGCTAGGTACAGGATGAAACCCAGAAGAGAATTAATCTAATAATGTGAAGCTGTATAGGAAGTATTACATTATTTTATGCTGCATAATATTTTTTGGGAGATAACGAACGATAGATAAATACAATTATGCCACCCGGATAAGGACAGAGGGGGTAATGGCAAAACTCGTTCAACAGGTATTGATTGCTCTTCATTATACAGGTAAGCTGATATACCTGTATATGGAGACAATTAGTGTTCGTTTTATTATTCAACACATGGCCCGACAGGTGTAATATAACTTCCTGTTACTGTGATCAATTATCGTTTTTTAAAATTTAAATCTCCGTAAATAAATGCTAAATTTAAATAAGGACCCACAGAGCGGAAAAACACACAAAGGGATTAATGAAATTATGGAAAACTCTGGTGACAATTTCCGAAGCTATTTGAAGGTAAATTTTACACAAATAAATAAATCATGAATTTGAAGTTTTAATTGCCGACAAGTTTGGACAAAGAGTACCCTGATTATTTTTATGTAACTAAGGAAATTATAGGCGACCGAGGTACACAGTCATGTAAAAGATCTCTATGATACTGTGTTGATGGGAAAATGTACATCTTATGTTTATTTACACCTGGACAAGTGAGAACTTGATTGACATGAAACAAAATTTATGTAAACTGTACCAAGGTGTTTTGTCAATTTTGTTAATATAAGTATATGAATATATACAGTTTAAATGTTATCTCTCAAATAAATTTTAAATGACTGCTTCTTTAAATTCTTGTATAAATCTAAGTAGTATTTTTAAGGGTGGCAAGGTAAGAAAGTGCACAAAGGTTTGGTAGGGCTTATTTTGTATCCTATTTCACTTTATGTACCCTTTTATAGGTTTTTAAGCTTTATTATGAATGCATGAATGTAAATTTTGTTGTGATAGGTATATGTGTATCATCCTTCTTAAAGTTTCTCACGTATCTCAGGTTTAAAGTTGTAAAAGATTTTAATTCATACAAAGCTATAGGATTAATTCATTACGCTGCGGAGGCTGAAAGGGATGGTAAGTCCTATTGTATCTTCACGTCCAAGTCTTAAAAATACAGTAAGTGTTATCAATTGTCAACGAGTTATTTAATATTAGTTATTGTTATAATATTACTTAGTCAAGGCTATCCTTAATGGAACTGTTTCAGAAATGTCTTTATATCCATGTATCAACTATATTAATTGTATGATTTGAATATGATAATATGGACTCATTGGAATTGGCATTTCAAGTATTTTATTCATGACATGGCTGCATCACAAATGCTGATTGGATTAATTACTAGCTGGTTACCATGACAATTTGGATACAAAACTGTGAATGAATAGTTAACTCCCTTGAATTTGATAGCTGCCCTTAATTTTATGAAGAAAAGCATTGATTTATACTTAATCTATAATAATCAACCATTGATGAACCATATGTTTTATAGAAACATCAAAAGAATTATTTGGGAACAGTATTTATCGAGAAACAATGAATGATTGGTTGCACGCAGGCATTTATTTGCGTGACAGAAGAATGAAAGACAATACTGTGGTCATTGTCTACATGTACTGATAGACATTGCTAAATTACCTCATTTTCAAAACAACTTTTAAAAAAAAATCTGAATTATTCATCTAGTTCTGATTGGTTGGTTACATACAAGACATGATTAGTTCTGATTGGTTGCCATGGAGATGTGTGATGTGCGTTTCCATGGCAATTTGAAGAACGTGTATGCTAGTGCTTTGTTAGTGCTGAATGTCATAAGACCCATGTTGGAGAGTTGAGGAAGATGGGGATTTAGAAAATTATTTATTATGTTTGAGTTACAAGTGAATTCCTGAAGGAAGAAAACATGAATTTTTTGTTTGGTGTTGTCTTAAAATTTGCTTATATTCCATTTCAAATTTCTAGAAAAATAGGAAAACCACTCTGCGAGATCATTTTGTATCAGTTTTGTGTAAATTCCTTTTCATATTGGTTAAAAAAGGAAAACATGTCTACTTAGTTCCTTCTCATCTTTTGCATGCCGTTCAATGTAAGCTCAAAAATCCAAAATACCCATTATCTTCGGCGGGAAAATACTTTTCAGACTATTGCTAACACCGACGTTAACTAAGTATACACATCTATTCACATCAATTCCAACAAGTTTGAATGATGTTTATCCTGCATCTCAACTGATTGTATGGTGTTCTTTTTTTCCTAAAATGTTATTTAGCTATGGAATATTGCAAAATCAATAAAACATGTCGCTGGAAATTTTTCAGTACTTTATTTTTTACTTTTTGTTGTCTTTTGTTTTGATATTTTGGTATACGTACGTTCATGCTATTGATAGTAATAAATGGCAGAAATATAATCAAAATTTTCGTTGGGGTTTTGAATTCGCGCTGTGAATTTAATCGCGAACAAAGCGAAACAGAAAACCCACTTTACAGTATTGATACAGTGTGTTTAAATGAATAACACTGCTAATTAATAATGAGAAAATTGTAAATACTTATATGCCACTAATAAAACAACAAATATAGAAGTAGCAAGAGTGGCTAAGACACCAACAGAGACAACGACCTTATATCTTGAAAGATGAACGTAAGATATACAATAATAATTCAATATACACATTTGATTTATCGCCCTTTCTAGCCTGAATAAACCACTCTATAGCGCTTTACATTACATAGATATACAATTAGTACAGTAAGCATATACATTTATCAATACAATTTTGAGGAATTAGCATGAGCTGTCTTATCATGCGTTAACTACTAGTCCTATGCCACCTGGTTAAAATCTCCCCATTTGTGTATGCCTGCGTGTGTGATGGATATGTATTGTGTTCTGTTTGTAATGGGACCTTGCTTCCAACGGTATCCTTGATAATGCCACCTCACTTGAATGGTACAGCATAGATACAGCAACATCCACCCAAGACCATTTAATACTCCACCTGGGTTGTTTGAGTTGTGTAGGGAAGAGTAAAACACTTTCTCTGAAAGTCCATGCGTACGCCAACTGCGGGGATCGAATCCCGACCGACTGTGTGCAAGGCCGGAGTGTTAACCAATCGACAACTCGACCAATTCGCCTAGTCCGAACATGTGGTTGCACCCATCAAATATTATAATTGAAAAGTTTGCAAGAAACTGATTACACAGCACTGTTCTATGTGGGAGCTTTTAAGGAGATACAGATTGAGAGTTGAACGAATTTACTAATATAAGGTTGTTTTAAGATCATTTACTTTAAGAATGCATAACACTGCATTACAAACTAGATGCTAAGCTAATTGAACGAACAGTGAATTGAAGTGAAGTGAATAAAAATAATTGAAAAAAATCTATCACTTTCATTCAACAAAAACGGAATACTGCAATCTTTTTATTTGCAAACCCGATACAGGACTTCATAATAGTTTTAAACATTAGGTATGGAATCCTTTTTATTACATGAAAACATATAAATATGAGATTTACGAATCATTTGACGATTTGTGGGATGTATAAACAATTTTGTTTAGAACAATTTTGTTCAAAGTGAGTGCAAGCAGGGCATCCGTTAAGGGAAGTCTCTGGTTAACGTTTTCCAGAACTTCTATTAAAGTGGCATGTTTCATACCTAATCAAATTTTGCCAAAAGAAAATATAAAAATATTAAAGGTTTAACAACTTATTATGAACCAAAGTCATTAAATGATGTAAATAATGGGGTTCTTAGATATCCCGATACTGTTACTAGAGAAATACAGTACAGTATGCAAATATGATCACTGCAACGACATATACAAAATGTTTTCATAGAAAGTATTGCACATTGAAGCACCCACGCATTTAAGAAGTGATTAAAACGGTTTCAATATCTTGTCCGATATTGTACAAAATCTTCGATTTCGAAACAGACACGTATAAACATAGATACACAAATATTTTCTGGACGTTTCCTTACGCATTTATTAAATATAACAATTTTGGAATGATCGGTTCTAATATACATAAGTATCTTTGAATCAGTCAGCTGTAAAGTGTACATAAATTGACATTATTGGGATATCAGTCCTAAAATAGACTCACCAAGGTCTGCGAGTTTTCTTTTCTTCTTTTTACCATTACCGCTACCCTTCCAACGTTCTATAACAGAAAACGTTTGAAAAATAAAAACACAATATCATCACTGAACGATTATAAAAAAAACGAAAGCATGCTGTTATTAAACGAACATTTAATTTGCTGTATATGTTGGTCTTTTAAATTAGAATGATACCAGCTAAGTATGATATTCAATTTCCTTAAATTTATCAGAGTTAGTGTACTTTAAAAAACATAAAAACGCGTTTACATCCTTTCAACAAATGGCTCATATCAAGAAAGAATGTATCCTTTGATGATAAAGATACTAATGAGCCAAGTTTCACACGGTAGCATAAAATTATACCCGGTTACAATACACTTATTGCAGCCTATCAAGTGTGTACTATCACCAATTAAAAAAGTACCTTAACTCTCAGGCTAAACATGCTTTAAATATCTGATTAAAATCAATGCTATCCTCAAAGCTAAACTCTTAAAAACATTACCACTCATTTCATCTATATTCTAACAATTATAAATCAATTTTAATGTCTTTAGAACCAATTTAATTGAAGATTTTCTAAACATGAAAAACTACTGTGTCGATTTAATAGGATGAGTTAGACAAAGGGTGAGTGTCTATAAGGCTCTTTTTTGGGCTCCGGTATTTTCGGATTTTCACCTCTTTAATTTGTTCAAAGATGTCCCATTGTATTACATGCCGAAAAACTAAGGTAAAAGTTTGACTGAAAGTGAGTTTTGGGGGGTTACAAAAGGGGTAGGGTAAATCACAAAAACAATTTGCTGTTTTCAAAATGAGCATAAAAACCACAATAATACCATTTCTGGTTTTGAAAACATGTGTAAATTAAACAGGCATATATAAAAGAATGAAAAATTACAGAAATTCAATTGTCACTTAAAGATTGCTTATATTAAATGGGGGATTAATTCAGGGAGTTGGTTTAGGTCATTTTCAAATGAAAGGTGTTTTGTTTTCTCAATAACTTCCTTTCTTATTTATATTTTGATTTAAAATTTACAGCTTTACTTATTTGAGTACACTTACATAAAATGCATACTCATTACACACTTTTCTTTTGTTTTATACTGAGGTATGGCTTTTGGACACATCTCAAACTTGACTATTTCAAATATATCTCAATTTTAAATAGATGAAAAGATGCAAGACGCCCTTTATATGCTATAATAAGTGAAATATATCAATAGTTGAAATTGTATATTATATATATCATATAATATTTGCTCGACACCTGTGGTTAAAAGGGGGTTCCAGGTCCTGATTTGTTTTCTTACGTATCAAAGTTAATTTACAAATAAAAAATGCCATTTACCACCACAACTACTGTAAAATGATTAATTTAATATATGAAGTTTAATTTGCTGATAATTTTAAGTCTCCTAGCCTCAAAGAAAGAGTCTGTTTAATCGTTACAGTTAACCCATTTCATTGTGTTATCAATTGTTCTGCCTATTTGCAATTTAAAGGGCTGATTGTACATAAAAGGCATTTTTGGATAAGCACGCAACTTGGCATAAATATTGGTTATATCATGATATTCAATTTGTGAAAGTTTCATACTTATCCCACTTTGAAGTAGCTACAGTACTAATCGCATGAAGGTATGTAGATTAAACAGGCTCAGTAGAGTGTTTATAGCAATCAGAGGTTTGTATGACATCCTAGGCTCACTAAAAGCCAGATATTTCATGCGTTGAATACGCCAAGTCGTATAGACTAGTATTGTAAGGGAAACTTTGGTTTTAGGCAAGGAGATGCACTTTGGTCCTTGTACTCCAATACAGAAGAAAAGGTGTTTTGTTAAGTGAAAAGGCAATGGCAAGGAAAAATTAAATAAGTATAAGCTTGGTTATTGGAGCATTGTATGCCTTTGGACTAGAATAGAAAAGTAAAATGTTAAGAATGGAATTGATATCGTATGGTTTCATTATAAAACACGAAGAGGCTAATTTATATTTTAGTTTCTATTCTTATTTCTTATTCATAGACTTTTCTTTTCAAGACTTAATGTGTGTTTACTATAATAGCGTGGAAGATAATTAGGACAAATTTTACGAAACATGCATAAAAAACATTTAATAAAAATCACCTTTTATTTATCGTGACTGGATTACTTACCTTGTCCAATGTCCTCCATGCTTAGTTTGTTCTCTGATTAGTAATACGACCCATACACAGCATATCTAAAACGTAGACAAATGTGAACATTTGATTTGAGGATTTGTATAGAATTTCTCGAAGTCATTGATGCTATTGTGGTTAGTTACTATCTCAGAAACCACTTGCTTGCAATTAATACTTAGTAGTGCTTTTCATACCAGGAAGACGGCTTTCAAATAATTTGAATGAAACAACCAGATAAAAAGGCATGAATAAAGTCTTAAATGGAATCGGCATGTGCATCATGCAATAAACAACATGGGAAAAACGGATATGAGAATTTCATGCAATTATATATAATGGAATGACATTTGATATTGTTAACTAGTCTTAATTGGTGCTTTCGTGGATAAAAGTACGAAAACCCCTATCAAGTCTGTTCGATTTAGGTTACCTTGTCATGTGTAAAATATTTATATGCTTTATTATAAAGATGAATAGAAAAAGGTGTTCGTTCTGTTTAAAGTTGCTGGAGTATAACAGTATCATGCGTTTATATAAATTAATTAACCATATTGAGACCATCATTATCTATTTTTATTGCTGTGATATTGCTATGGCGGGTACGCATATAACGGACGTCGCTATAGCGAACTAGTATGTGACGTCATAATATCTGCTTCATAAAAATTGGGCATGCCTGTTACAACGGAACGTCGTTTTTTGGTCATAAGGAAATCGGAGGTTGTATATAAGCGTGCTTCCCTCTAGATGCAGGGACAAAGGTGCATTGTTTGGAAATAATGTAGTAATCTAATAAATGAGAATATTTCCATACCTGTTTAAATATGTAAGTCAGTGCTAAAGGCCACCTTGATATCTTGCTTTCAAAATTATTGTGTTTGGTAAATTTTATAGCTTGTTAGGTAAAGAAAAAAAACATATCATAGAGAAATATTGATTTCCAAAATTCCGTTATTTTTCTGAAGCGGAATTAACAAGTCAAGTTCTGTTGATACATTAGTTTGATGGACGTTGGGTTACCTGAAACCAAAGGTGTTCCAGACATATAATACTACCAAAGACTATGGTTTTCTAAGCGTTCCACACTGTTAGGAATCTGATCAAAAGTTATTTTTGAATGTATTAGGAACTCAATATAGACATGATCATGATACCCTTTGTTCAGATAGACACGAACGTTGTACCGATCAAGGATAAGGAAAGACATTCTGCATATAATTTGAATAGTCTATACATTTATTGTCAATAATATAAAGAAAACAACTGACATTATATGTAATTAATGTCGTTACATGTTATTTAATTGCTTTTATATGAAATCCTCAAATGTTCAAAAAGGATACACGTGTAATACACATAATGCCATAAATGGCAATCTAATCACACATAATGAAGTTATAATTTTATTGATAGTGGTACTCAAGCATTCAACCCTGAAATTGCGTGTAGGCAATCGATTACCTACGGAACAAATAACCACAAAGAGCAGTGCGACGCATAAATACAGCTCTAGTGCGCTCTGAAACTTTACAAAAGTATCTCATGTAACCAATGCAAGTATAAGGTTATGGCCAACATCAGGGGCTGACATTCTAAGCAACTAATCGCGTTAAACATCGGATACAAAGTTAATAGTAAAGAGGGTATAATTAAACGATTCAAACAATTAGTCCACACTTAGGTTGTTACAATATCAAACATTAAAATTTGTAAAACTCACCGAAAGAAGTAGAGAACAGTATGTGTATGTATTAATGATTAACCGTTACGGTTTAGCTACATGTATACATAAGGATTACAAGTGACAGAAATATAAGTAATCTGACCAGCAATTCGTTCGAATAACAATGAACTTATATAGATAATTAAGCGATCAATTTATACAAATTCGGATAAACCCGCAATCCCATTCCCTCATCCAAACTTCTTTCCCGAAACATTTTTGGATAAACGGCGCAGTCGATATACCAGTTTTATTTGAAAAACATTTAAAAGGCCGTGGATATGTCCATTGCACACCCTATATGTTATAACCATTTAAATTAGTTATGTAGAAATAGACATAGTTATGATACAGGCCTTGTTTAAACATCGGCAGTGACCTAACCTGGCTGGAGAGGTCACACAGTGTAAATGGTAGAAAAGGAAATATTAGAAAACAAAAACATGTAATTAAATCCTGTGTTGAAAGATCGTTATTTCAAATTCAACACTGCCATTGCAGTACACCAAATGGTATATTAATTGCCTTTATTCAGGTTAACATTGAAGCGTCTGAAATTTTCTCAGTCCTTCTTAGTACAACTTAACTGTTAATGGTATCTACTGCGTTCTTGACGGTATAAAGGCAGTCACCATTTCAGGTTGTGTTTCTCTTCACGACTGGAAGTTTCTTTATAATGAATAGATATTGATCTCAACAAATAATAAACGTCAGTTAAACACCATACAGTGCTACGATGCCACATATAGTGTGTCATTCTATTTTGCGTTCTTATCAGATTGTTTTTGTTCTCAAATGCGTCAACTAAATGGCTAGTAACGAGTTCCCTGCCAAGTACTTTTAATCACACCTAACAATATATTGAATATGTTAAATGTTTGAATAAAGATATATTTATTGATCATGCCGATCGTTTATATCATTGTACATATACTGTATACCGGGAAAATGTCGACCATGTAATTCTTCTCCCTACGTTGTTAATCCGTTTTCCATATTAATTTTGCCACTCACAGTTGATGACTATGTTAATTATATCGCTTATCAATGGTCGCTGTAATGATAATTTGCCTTCATTACAGTATACAGATTCCCGACCTAATTATTTTATGAAGCCTCGATAAGTTGCACAATAAGTTTATCATACTGAAAAAAATAAGTAAACCCCTCTTCTGTCAATGGTAACTAGTAATGGTAAAAAAATGGATACTCAGTTTTCAATCCTGGTATAAAGAGGGAGGAAAGAGCATAACAGGTCGAAAGTAAACGGAAAACGATGGAGCGGTCAGAAAACCACTGCTTATTATCTTAACAAACATTTTACAGGCCTTGGTTTAAAATCGACGTGTACACAAATGTTATGGACTGTAAGCAATATCTTATTTTTGCAAAATGAAATCTAAAAATGTGTGGTTGACTTCCTCGTAAAGCACGTAAGATTTCAGAGATCCGAATCCGGTAAATTGCATTTTCGAAAATGTTATTTTACAATTGATTTGTATTCTGGTTTCTTAAAATGAAATTACTATGAAAATTGAAAATAATATGTACAGTCACCCCTTTTGAATAAGGGTACAAGTTTTAAAAATCAATACAAATGTGTCAAAATATTAAAACCTTATTCGCACTTCAAATCGATAAACATAGGGCAAAATAGAAACAAAGGGAAAGCTTGTATGGACAGTCTAGAAAGTTCACGGAAATTAAAACCATGTGTTCCGAAAAGGGTAAGCGTCTTTTGATTCATCGATGACACCCGACTATCTAAACCGAATCAAAGTTATCGGCGCTATGTCCCATAATTTGCATCTTAAGCGGGACACTCCAATGAAATTTTTTGAAAAAATATGGAGTATAAATAGAGACCCTTTTCTCGTCGTTAGCATATTTTCATGATTCAATATGTAAATACTATACAACACAGACAAAAGTGCCACGGGCTGCTTATTAACAATCTCAACAGACGGGATTTTTTTCAAGAGCGTTGCACATGCATGGTTTGTTGGGGAAAATGCATCGAATGTATGTATTTTCGCCGAATAAAACATTATTGTGAAAATTGTCGTTATATTGAAAAGCTGAACTTCAAAAAATGGTAATTATTCTAACTTATAATTATGCATGGAATTTACAAATTAAAAAATGATGATGAGATATATATAACATTTTATCTGAACACTATACATGTACACTGTATCTCAATGAATAGATTATGACTCCTACCTGTGACATCATACGAGTGTAGATATACCTTGAACAGTTATTGTTTTGTTTCATCATTAAACATATGTATAATGCTAAGTTTTAATATTTTACACTTAGGAAAATGCTGTTTTTTATAAATGCATGCATGGTATGGTGCCAGGTTATTTGTATGAAAATATCTCACCTGTGAGTGATGTGCACAGAAGGGTCACCAGATTCTCAAACAAACAATGTTGTTGTTCCTAAACACAGGACTACGTTTTATTTAAAACAATGTTTAACTTCTGGTGCACAATACTGGAATAATCTTCCAAAATAATCTAAACGACATTACTAATTTTGATTCTTTTAGAAAACAATTATCCAATACTTCTGGAATTCTTTATTCATTCTTTTAAAGTAACCCATTGTAAATTAAAACCTTGCATTCCTGAAGAGTAACCCTCTTTTGACTGATCGATGAGATCTGCTTTCTTAAGTGGATCCACGTTTTAAAGATACCAATAATACATATGTATAACCTTAGATTTATATCGAATGTATATATGGAAGATTTGGCGATTGACATTGGCTGTTTTCCAATCCGTTCGTTGTTCCTGTCTAAGTCAAACAATAAGGACGCAATTAAAATTACAAACTACCATTAATATTGTTAAAATGAAACAATTACGGTAGGTAATAGAGACTGATTTTAGGGCTGAAATTTACAATCTGTATGGCATTGAATTTTGCATAACACAATGGTTGCCTCAATATATAACATATTAATGTCATGTCTACTACATTATTTAATAAAGGCCAAGTCTGTTCACGATCCCCCACGAAACCGTTTTTTTTTATTTTATTTTATTTTTAATTTTAAATGAACATTATTGCATTGATGTTGAAGATACTTTAAGTTGCTTATATTAATTATCTATATCATGGAGCGTTTAAAATTCCACGATTGGGACACATTGTTTTTCAGGCTCTTGCCAGGACCCCAACAAAAGTTTCACATTTCCCCGCGAAAACAAGCTGCTGTGTCTACTGCGTTGCCCAATATATAGATATAAAACAAATACCCGCATTTTAAGTATGTGTATTTGCATCGCAACATTTAAAGCAGCCTATTTTGTATACATGTAAGTCACGCATGAAATAAAGTTGGTAAATAAATGTATTGCAAAATTATGTTAATAAAGTCTGGGTGGAAACATGGAAGCATGCACTGGACAATATATTTGGCAAAACACCGTTATTTGAAGTATAAAGGATCAAAAAGAGATAAGTATGTACACTGCTAAAGACCATTGACAAAATTTACGTAAGCGTCTGATGCTTCATAAATGCAAACCGTTATGTGTGTCTAAGTCAAATCCAAGTAATGTCACAAAAGAATCATAAAAATCAAAGTGTGAACAAACGTCAAAGCAATAACCTGGATAGGAACAACTGAACAATTACACACAATGAACATTTTCAAAAATACATCGAACTCCATATCACACAAAAGGATAGCTTTTTTACAAATAATATCATGATACGACAATGAAATTTGTCCATACTCTTTATCAAACTATTGCGCTTAGAACCTTGTGTTTGAAGTTAGTTTGACACAGCAGGCGAAGTTTCTCCCTAAAGTCATCATATTCGGAGCATGATCGTGAATACCAAATCAAGCGAGATGTAAACACTGCAGGTTCTGCATGAAAGAGTGTTAGATTCAAGACAGGGAGGTCACGATCGGAAGATCACAATCGTCACGCTCTTTGGTAGTGAACCGTCGATATTTGTCAAATTGTTAGAAAAGGTTGAAATTAAAATTTTGTTTAAAGTCTATAGAGTCCTTGTACACAACTTAAGACAGATACATAAAATCGAGGTGATCATTTATTTTTTGTTTATAAAGACGACATATCATCAATATGTAAAACTAAAAAAATTAAAAAAACATGATATTAGTTTTGTTATCATTCTTGATAGACTCTTTCATAAATTTAGCCTCAAGTGGATTAAAAAACAAACAGGTAAGGAAATAATTAAGTTACAATCCTAACCAGCTACTCCATAAATTAAGTCTCATATAAAAATTAAAAATAAATGAAATAAAAGGCGGCAAGTAGAATGCCACATACACTTTTCTATGGCATTGCAATCAGTTGCGAGAAAAATCTTGTCAACAAACTGAGCAAAGAAAATCATGTGTATGAAGTTCTTTTAGTTTTTTATTTAAAAAATATATATAGCAAATAATTAAGCACATGGACCCCCATTTTTTCTGTTTTAGGAAGATACACACATTTTCTTTCGATCAATTGAATGTAGAAGTGTAATAGCAGAACTGTTTGTATAAATCGTTAATTCTGCAAAAAATGGTGAAAACTAATATTTTTCACTTACAAAATGGGGGAAGGGTACCATAAATTGCATTTATAAGATAAAATATCGATGAAAAAATTTTGAAAGAAATTTCACTTCAATAATTTATAAGAAAATACTGTTTTTATCAATTGTGCAAACATTAATGAAAACATATCCAACCATTTTATGTTGTCACCATGAATACATTTCAGAACAGTTTGAATGTAACACTACGCATATACTGGTTAAAGGCCGTGCTTATGTCTTATGCACACCCTGTGTTATACACACTAATAATGTTGTAGTATTCAATTCTAATTAACCCTTTTGATAAGTCATGAAGAAATCGTTATAATTATGATAACATCCTTTGTTTAAAACATCGGCCGTCGAAGTCACAAAGTGTACTTTAATAACACCTTACAGTACATCGAATATAATAAATGTTTAAATTAAGAGAAATGTATAGATCATGTCGCTCGTGTATACCCTTGTACATATACCGCAACAATTTCGATCATGTGATTCTTCGCCTTACGTCGTTGATCCATTTTCGCCCACTGTTTACTTTATTCCTCACATTTGATAATCGCTATTGCATGTTCGCTCTAAACATTCTATCATAAGAAAGAGATGTATCATGATGTTTGAAACAGAATAGTAAATATACACGTACAGGTGTTGTATTCTAGTGATGGAAACATATTCAACCATTTAATGCTGTCACCATAAATACATCTCAGAACAGGTTGTGTGTTACTTTATGCATATACTGGTTAATGGCCGTGGCTATGTCCTATGTACACCCGTGGTATACACGACAACTAGTGTTGTAGTATTCAGTTAAAATGTACCATTAAAATTAGTTATGTCGAAATCGTTATAGTTATGATTACATCCCTTGTCTAAAACATCGGCAGTTACTTAACCTTGGCTCAAGAAGTCACAAAGTAAAAATGGTAGAAGAGTAAAAATAAGATAATCGATATTTTTATTTAACTTCTATATCGTTTTATATCGTATTAAATGTTAATATCAGTATTATTCAAATATCAAGGGGACACCTAGAGTATAGATTGATGTTTGCTAACGGTATAGAAGGTTGTCAGCTTGTCAAGTTTTGTTCTTCACAAATGGTAAGCATTGATCCAGGACAGTACAAAATGTCCGATACATATGTATTATAAATGCATCAGATTGACCCAAAATGAAAAAAAACATTTCATTTGTAAGACATTTTGAAAATATTTTAACCCGTGAGGATAATTTGAACAAGGAAACGTGAGGTAGTTAATTGAATATTATAGGTGTATACATTTTATAAAGGAAAACATTTATTACGTTCACATTATATGAACATCAACCAAACGTGACTCTAATTTTTAAAAAGGGAATACAAAAGTGTCAAAAATTCAAAACCTTATTCGCACTCCAAATCGATAAATACAGGACAAAAAAGAAACAAAACCGACATGGAAAGCCTAGAAATTAAACCGAAATTAAAACCATGTGTTTCATGAATTTCTATTTCATAGTTTACTTTTGCAACGTGTTCAATATATCGCTATCTATTTTTGTGGAGTCTAAACAATATAGATTGTAAAACGGAAACTTATCATCAAATAATAATAATATATTATTGACAACGAAATCAACTAGTTTAACAGAAATGCAGATATAGAGTGTTCCAAAACAATGTCCTTTTAAATGACTGCTTTATCGTTGCGATTATACAACTTTATGCCACAAGATTTAATTTAAATTTAAGTAAGTTTTTCATGTAAACCGCGGAGGAATTAACTCGAGCTAAAAGTCTACGAACTGCCTGATTGCCACTCACCATGTTGTGCTATCTAGTCTTTAGAAAACAAAGAAAATAAATAATCAATATTAACATACGACACTAAAAGTTCGTTGTATTTTTTGAAGAAAGTCAATAATACACCTCTTCCCTTTGATATTTCCAGCATATATTTTGGAACAATCTATTTATAGTTTTACATTGTTTTATCTATAAATTTAAACAGACAGAACTTTGTTATTGTGACGTTAAAGTGTTTACTTCGGCTTTTTGCATCAATGTAATTTTCTTTCTTCTACGTTTTACATTTCAATTGACATTCAAACACGAATTAAAGCTATGCATCTGATCTTTTTATTCGTTCCAATTTATTTATTATTTTCGTGTTTTCTACATTTCTGTTCCTGTTATGTTGATTCAAAATTTATACCGATGGGAAACGAATCGCACTTGAATTTTGGTTGATCGTAAAATGATAATAATTGATTGGTTGAAAAAGTTATAAACTGATTTGATTGAGTGATCAAATGATTCATTGATCAATGAAATGAATATTTGCCTGATTCATAAAAAATGCTTGCCACTTGTTATTGGCCAATTTGATTTGTATTATTTCAGTGTAAAGTCGATGGTTGGCATTTGGTTTGGCTGTCATCTTTGATAGAACTTCATCGGTCTTATTTATTTATCATTTATATGTATGCTATGACCTTTCAGGCTTTCAGTTAATGTGATAGTATAGTATATTGTTTTTGATCAATCATCTCAAATATGTAATCAAGAAAAAACAAACTTAATGAGAATAAAGCCGACATGTCACTTGGTGCAGATACCCTCGGACATTGTCAACAGCTTGACACAATCAGTATGTTTACATCTCCTAAATGAATTTTTTGTATGATTACGAATACGAATCAATAGATAAAAAAGTACAAGGATATCAGCCCAGTTGTTCCGAAATGTTAAGCTAATTCTGTTTCGTCGACAACATCCAACATGACAATCTAGGCCAAATCCAAGTATCGACAAGTCCTTACAATAAAATCACATTCGAATGAATATGATATTATTTTTTTATATATTCGACCTTCAAATCCCAAACTGAAAAAGCATATTTCCCTACAACACCATGCAGGCAACCATATGTCCTGCGTTCTGACTTTGTCCGTCAACAGTCAACATCTAAGACAGAAGTTAATACATTTCTTGTTATTAAACAAAAGTATATTTACGACTATCAGAAATCGTAAAGTATCTAATATTTTTAGATTATTTGGGTGTTTTCCTCATTAATAAACATAGACATTGCAATCCATCTCAAATATATACTGATTCAGAGCGAGATTAACTGAATCAGAATGAGATAGTACTAATTCAGATTGGGTTAAGATAAGCTTTATCTAAAGTCAGCAAGTCGATGAATAACAATAAAACACTAACTCTAATGCAATTTTAATACCGACATAACATTTGGGGGAGACCGGGGCAGGTTCGGCAGCCCAGTATCATAAGCCAAACCTGTCCGGGCCAAAATTGATATATCGATAAATTCTTATAATACAGCAAAACGATACTAAGTGCTAGGCTTGGCTTTATGCACATTTCATATCAATGTGTTACACGTTTGACCGTTAATAAATAGTAATAAATAGTAATATTTGCTTTTGTGCGTAACGTCCTGTATGGTACGTCGGGTGGCGCAGTACATATCATTAGGAAATAAACCCTCTGCGTGCTTCAATCAGGGCAAATAATGAATGATTGAGGAAAAACTGTATGGTAATTGTTATGTAAAGGTTCATATTATAAACATTTATGTGACGATGTTTCAATGTAAATAAACAAAGTCATTAGTTTAAAACGAAATGAAAAAAAAGAACATGATATTACAAAAATGTAACTGAGATGGTCGTTTTATCGATATAGAGCCTTAATTCATATTCCCTTCTGAAACATCGGGTCGCATTTCAAATTTTGTTACAGTCGCCGAGGTTTGACAGGTAATCATGCCGAATCCATTTAAAAATCGGCACGTAGTGTGAACAAGTTACACATTGCTAATAAAGGGCCTTAAAACTCGTGTTTGTTGTCTGGAACACCATTGTTGATTTCGGCATACATGCATCATCATTAATTTGTAAGATGGGAAGCAAGTTGGTTTATGCACGAATGTTTAACCATGAAAGAGTTAAGATAGGCCCCCGATAACTACGCTCTTATAATTATGATTGTAACCGCCTTTTGATGTCTGCAGTTCGACCGGTATGCCTAAAAAGTCTATTATACAAATATTTACCAAGATGCAAATATTATATTTCCACGGAGAAGGGATGGCAGTGTTTTAGTAGCGCGGGTTTTGATTAAAGATCAAAGTTTTAAAAACTTGTATTTGGGTTCTGTGTACTAAGCCATTTGCCTAGATGTTATATATATTGCGAACATTGCATATTTTTTAAAGTTACTTTTACTTATTGTTACTAATTATAATTATAAAAAAGTATATGCTTCCCAATCCTCTCGCTGTTTGGATACAATTTTAGTTGTTGATCTAATGGATTTTGTATTAATAGCAATTAAGACAATGCACTTATTGCACAAATGAACGTCAATGAAAATCGCACATACACATGCAATTTATTGACGGTATGTTTATGTGATTTCGCATATAAAGTATATCTGATCGTATTAAATGTGCCAAAATGTTTTAAGAACGACCCTTTGGCAAGCTATGACTGACTTCAATATCGTGACATCGTTTACAAAATACAAATGCTCACTCAGTCATTCGATATTACATATTGTCAAGCTGATGAATCTTATTGAAGCTACACCCGAGTGTTTTAAAATCTCTTACAAACTTGTTTCTTATAACATTGGTTTAATGTTTTTCAACCATTAATTAAAATTTAATTGGATTAGGCACAGGTATTGCCTGTTAAATATTATACTCTATAATACTCTCTCTCTATAAATATATTTTCAATATACTACAGGACACATGAAAGAATAAAATCTATTTCAATGATAAGGTTCATACCACCCTCTGTGAAAGTATTATTACAGTTGTGTGACCGCACAACGCACCAAAAATAGCGTGCGCACACCGTGCATACATCGTTCAAACACCGTCCGCATATCGCCCACGCATGGTGCGCACAACTGTGCGGATTCTCATCGTTCGTCCCGTTGTGCGCTTCTATCCGCACAACTGTGCGATTTGGTACAATTTGTAGATCAATATTACAGAATGAAAAAATACGGAAGGCTCGTATGTAATAATGTACACTGTTAAATTACTGTAATTTCTCATCACAATAATTAAGATTATGTTTAATTTTACAATTTATGTTACACAGCTTTACAGTGACCATTAGACTGTCAAGAATGGGTTTGGCTACAAGGTAACAGAACAGATAAACAACAATTTGATGAGTGACTGGAGTTTTACCTGGCCTGTGTCTGACACATATAGCTGATATGCTGTACCGTATGACCGTTATGAAAACACAACTGAACGTTTAGTATTTGTTAGTTGCGTCCGGTTTGCATATATCTCTCCTTCACCTTGGTTTTCACGCCCCCGGCACTACCCGACGAGTTACGTAAGTCTCCCGGGCGGATAAACTACGGTCCAGGTACATGTACAAAGTGGCTATATTTTCCTGTATACGGGACTGTGTTGTAATTTTACATGTGTCGATAGGGTCGTTTAAAAAACACCGAAAACACAATTTCTAAATTTAAGAAAGTATAGACAGAAAGATAACCTCATACGTAAGAATGAAGTTCATATGTTTAAACACGAAATCGTATATATTGTTAAAGGGGCATCACGGTGAAGTGTAAACAAAAATGTCTTCTGTTTTCAAATACTACATAAACGTATCAAGTTACATATTTATAAAAAATAATAATGTTAATATAAGCATCGGGATCTCTACCTGTCTGACCAATGTTTTGTTCAGGAATTTCCCTCTACTAGCACATGCGCATAGCACGCCAATTCATTGTAAACAGAATGTCTAGCCGTGTGAGGAAACCGTCACCGCGTCAACTACGAAGCGAAAAGTTGCCCAATGGTCAAAAGATAGCGCAAGGGGTACGTTTCGGAGTCATTATTGCAAGTGGGAAGTATTCAAAGGAGAAAATAACTGCCCTAGCAGTTAGTACGGTGCATGTATTCTTCCGGATAGCCGGTTAAAGCTGAAATGGAATCAACAGAAATGCTGTTTATGTTATGAATAAATATCTAAAACTATTAACCTCGTTAATATCTTTGTCTGAATTGGAACACAGATGAACTTATTTTGTTATGTCAATGGACATGTATCGGAGAAAGTTTACTTTGTGTTTCTATATACAGTAGTTCATGATACGTGACTGGTTAGTTTGATTTTGCTATGAGGCCCTCAAAGGCATAACTGTTGCGATAGCCACGTCGTATTCTGTTCTGTCCTCTGTCGGTACTCGAGGTCAAATGAGATACGTGCGCTATTAGATTTACATAATTTATAATATTCCCGGGCTCAGTAAAATGGTAAGTTTTGCTGAAGTAAACGATTTATTTTTTATTTACATGCAAGATTTAAATATGTCAAAATGAAGATTCAGCGGGATGAATAACTGAGGATGAACCTACTTATAGTAAATATAATCGCATAACAGAAATATGTTTTAAATCGTTATGTTTCAAAAGTTCATGTTTACACATGATGTTGACTTATAATGTATGATCATGCAACAACTTTTTCTCTATCAATAATTAATTTCCGACTTCAGATAAAATCGGAATGCGCATTTGAAACTGGAAAAAAGTCACTTGTTTACGTTGGCTAATATGACTTACAAAGTGTTAGAGTATGAAGGCAGTGAAAGTGGGAAAGAGAGTATACATGAATATATATAATTCATGGTATAGACAAAAAGGGGCCAAATACATTGAGTTGTACAATGTAAAACAAATTCACAAACGTTTCTATTTGTTATACTTGTCAATGTATATACACTTTATACAAATAATTGAAAAGGGTATTCGTCTCATGAATATTCCTTTGTCCAGAAAGGTTTGTCCCTTGGTTGAGGGAAGGTGTTTAGCCCAGTTCCATTCCGGTAATATATATATCCTGGTGTCTATAATAATGCCGAGTTGCCAACAAATATTCGTTCATTGACATTCTGAATATTGGCATGTGTGCAATTAAGTTCTGATGATGAATAATTACTGATCCAATAAGTGTCAATTCAAGTTGTCAAACTGGACATTTGGAACGGATATGGCAATTGGGATAGCAAGGTAACATGAGTTGAAGTGCATACAACACATACATTCATAAACAAAATGACGCTTCACGTGATGTCCCTTTAAGGCATTCCGCGATTTACACCAACCACGATTATTATCGCACAACGCTCGTCTATCGTGCGCACAAATGTGCGCAAGCAATTATCGTCCAACTTTTGATCGTTCGCACAACGTGCACACATCTTGCGCACACCGCGTAACGATGTGCGATCCCACAACTGTTTCAATGATATTATAACTCTCGTTTTAGTGAGATAATTCATAAAATATAACTTGTCTTTCATTTATATATCTAGATCTCAATTGAGGAAAAAGTGAACTGCATCTTCAATAATATAACCTCAGTCACAATTAGGGTTACATAAGTCACAATTACCTGTAAGATGATATTATATAAATCTGAAATAAACTGGATGACTTTTTCCGTATTTGACATAATATTGCATTCAATTATCTGGAGCAACGGTATTTAAAAAAATATATCTGTACAGTTAGAAGGTTGTACTATCAGTGTGCTTCCCTTAACTAATTCCAATTTTAGCTGGCTAAATGAAGTGAGTTTTGGAAAATATCTATACCAGCGGAAAAAAGAAAATGTGCATGCCTAAAATGTGTTATAAAAATAAATGTGTATGACGTGGAACAACAAGATTTTCAGGGACAATTTATTTGTTATTTATTAACAGCTGCATTCCATTTTCCACGTTATGGAATCAATAAGATCCGCTCTTAGGGTTCAATACTGAGTCACAAAGATAATACCTCGTATGTCCACCGTTTGCCTGAATGCAAGCCTGGCAACGTCGACGCATGGAGCCTATCAGACGGTTCAAGAATGCTTGTGGTATGGCATTCCAGATCTGTAACAACGCTGCAGCCAAATCAGCCAACGTCACCGGTTGATTAGGCAATGCCCGTAATCTGCGCTTCATTTCATCCCAGACGTGTTCAATGGGCGACAGATCAGGGGATACAGCGGGCCAGGGCAACACGTCAACGTTCTGCTGGGCCAGAAAGTCCATAGCGACACGAGCTGTATATGGCCTGGCGTTGTCCTGCTGTAGCGTAATGTGACGTTGCTGCCCTTGCACGAACTGAACAACGTGGGTCCGGAGGATCTCGTCACGGTAACGTAACGCGTTCAAATTCCCGTTAATAACCACCAGAGGCGTTCTCCCGTTGGCTTTGATGCCGCCCAAAATCATAACGCTGCCTCCGCCGAAAGAACGTCGTTGTACCAAACACGCGTCACGGAAACGTTCTCCAACGCGACGATACACTTTGAAACGGCCGTCACTACTATCCAGGTGGACTCGCGACTCGTCCGTAAACAAAATGCCTGCCCAATCCCGTCGAGTAAATCGCAGATGCCTTCTGTACCAGACCAGACGTGCTACACGATGACGTGGCAGAAGAACTGGGCGGGTTGCAGGGCGTCGCGGACGGATAGCTCGTTCACGCAATCGGTTCCGTACAGTTATCGGGCTTATTGGTAGCCAAACTTGCCGTTTGGAAGCGACTTCTCAAATGGACAAGCCGAATATGGTTGTCCTGTTGACGTGACGTCACACGTGGACGTCCCGCACGAGGTCGATCGCCGACGTGGCCAAACTGTTGATGGTTTTCTTTTTATGTCATCGTCTTTCAAGTAAGAGAAATACCATATATTTTCAACATTATATATTTTACTTACGTTGTTCCAGTGTTACATTTGCCATTTCCTGCAAAATAAATAATGTTTAATATATGGTATAGCTTATCAGAGGAGGTTTTGGATATTGTTGGATATTTGTGAAAATTTAAATTTTAAGTTTTGGGTGTAGAAATATTTACATTTGAAAACAGATTATAATATGTTAGCTTGCTGTATGAATATTGGATATATGATTTAATTTTACAACTGTGACATTTTGCCTTTAGTTATCTATATATTTATATAATACCAAAGTGGTAGATGTCATGTATGTTGTAGATGTGTTAGGTACAGGATTATAGAGGTTCATGAGGTTATAAAAGTTTCGTTTTCCCTGTGTGTTGAGTGTGTGTACCAGGCACGCTACCGGATGATTATTATATTGACTACCGACGAGTAAGGGCGTAAT